>NW_027111002.1:160692-196496 GCF_000696795.3 Halyomorpha halys | reverse complement strand
AAGTTAATACTCACACTGTAATTCAGATATAAGTCACTCACGCACTATATTTCATTTTCCGTCATATTGTTCAATTGTAGATTCATTATTTGTTTTTCCAGTTTTTAGACACTACTTACATATCTTATTTTCTAAAATATCTTCTCACCTACATAATATTATATTTCATCTTTCACTGTTTTGAATCAGCTACCTTCTAATTCCCTGATTATCAATCAATTATTTTTTATTATTCAATTATCAATTATCAATTTTTTATTATTCAATTATCAATTATCAATTTTTTATTATTTATGATTCAATTTAATATTTTGTATAATTCCAAACTTGTTCGTATACTATTTCTTTTCAATTTTATGTTTCTCTAAATGTTGTTATCTCTTTTGTTCTATAGCCCTGTGGAAGAACTGAAACTCAGGTCGAAACGTCGGCATAAATAAATATTTTTTGTTTATTTATGTTGTTCTTTGCTGACCGCACCCCCCGACCATCTTCGCCAATTAAAATTATATTGTATTTTAAATAAGTTCATTCCTTTTAAATTAATTAATTTTTTTATTGTTTAATTTAATATCTTGTTTTACTTAGAAATTAAAAACTATTATTAGTTCACAGAGTAGTGATCTTTCATAATATATCTCATAATATCAATTGTTGAATGCAAACTTGCGTTCTAAAATAGTATGTGGAATATTAATTTTTATGTAAGATTAATATACCTCATAATGTTTATGTGTAATTTAGGTTATTAAATTTCCATATTTATATTCCTTTTTAAATTTTGTAATATTTTAACACTTCATGGCACATTTTTCCTGATCAATTTTTATTTTTTTTTTTAATGATTTTTTTTTCTAATTTATAAATTCTTATAGTGTTCCAAATAATATGATAGGTTAATTACAAATTAACCATTTATAATTGACCATTTTCGTCTAATCCATGTCCAAATTCTGCTGTGGTATACAATCACAAATAAAAAACTTTAATTCAATTATTTAGGTTATGAAAACAAAATTCTTTAAAAACCTTTACCACAAAATTGGTCGACAGGCTAATACGTAAATACCTAACCAGTTTTCATACATACTCAAGCAAGTTTAATCATTATTTATTTAACAATATGTAGTCAAAACTGGTCATATACAAAATGCTTCAGGTGTTGAATTACACATAAAATAAAATATAATCAACCACTTTAATTATAATTTTAGATTTAATAATATTTTTCTATTTTGGAAAATTGTCATTTAATATAGAATTTTTAAACAATTGAAGCTGGAGGTCATCATCTATTGATAGATTGCCTACGCAATTTTTGCTGGTACTTCAAAGCAGAGCATAGGTTTTCCAGTGACATTATTTGTTAAAGCCCAATGGACGTCGACTCTTATCTGAAAAGAGTTAAATAAATATAATAATTATTAATACTTTATAATTTATGATATAGGATTGATATAATTATATACTAATTATATTTTATAATTTTCCAGTTACACATTGTAGATTATAATTAAGAAAAGAGTAAAATAACAACTATTGGAGTGGAGGCATACTTGACAAAAACCTCTACTTTTTTTTTTTTTTTAATTATCATTCATTGTAGGCGTGTATGACATGTTTAAAAATATTCTTTCACTAAATTAATTACATTTTTAATAATAATGATGATAACAAAATTTTTATCCTTGACCTACAACCTAGTCTTGTCTAATGCTCCAAACACATGCTGAGGTCTGCCTCAACCTCATGCCTGATTTTCTAACCTATAAAATCAGAGAGATTTATGAAGTCACACTAAACTTTGCCTTTATCTATTTGTGGTGACTTCAGATTGTCAATATGACAAAGATTGCATCGTTCATTTTTTCACTGTGACAGGTTCACTGTGTTACCTAGGGATCTCATTTCATATTTTATGTCCATAAAATTTTATGTAAGATTTCAGTTATTTAATTTCTTTACAATGTTCACTTAAATTAGTGAAAGTAAAATATTCAATCAAAATTATGTATCGAAAACTTGTACAAAAATTTTAAATTGATATACGTCGCCTAGTTCAATAAATGTGCCATATCCATTTATGGAGAATTTTTTTTTCTACCAAGAAATTGCACCTCCCTTAGGTCTAAAGGTGGCATAATACATTTGTTTGAGCTTACAGCAATTGGAATTTCATTGGAACCCTCCATAAAATGAATTTTATTAGGATTCACTTCAACTTCTTTAGTTTTCATTGTGGCCAGAGTTTATGGTTAGTTTTCGTTTTATTTAATTTGTCATATTTAGTTTCTTTTCATTGTTTATTACTGATAACAATGGGAGATGGTGAGGCGTATTGTCGGATTTAAATAATCCGAATTTTTCGGCTCATTTTTTAATTTATATGAAGTCGGGGTGGGGGGTTCTCATTATCTGATTTCCGCCCTTACCGCGGACACCGGAAGACCCCGAAGACGCCGGGACTGCAATACCGCCCCAGCCAATGCACCATCAGAGTTAATTTCTATTTAGGCCTAGTACCCACTTGGCGTGATGGATTTATTTACTAGTATCTTGGCCTGTTTCAGCCCTGCAAATTCCCTTAATTCCTTGCCTGCTTTCTTCGATATCCAATCAAGGACTTCTTTACGCTGATGTATTTTAGACACACCTAAGAATAGGTTGTGTCCCTAGTTGGGGCCCCATTAAAGGGTGATGGTTCAGCCCCACTTCTAGCGAGCTGGTCAGCTGTCCCATTGTCAGTGAAACCCTTATGTGTAGGGAACCACATCAGCTTAAACATATTTAAGCACACTGTTCACTTCAATGCCTGCTTGCACTCTCCCACCAATTTAGAGATGACTTTAGATCATTCAACGGCTTAAAGGTCTAGAAGACTGACTATCTGAAAAGGTACCTGGCTTTTCATAGCTAATGACTTCCGGACATGAAGCTGTCGACAAAATACCAATTACCTGTGCCTGAAAAACTGTCTAGTCCCTGCCTAATGGGAAGCTTAGTCCTATTTGACACACAAACAGAAACAGAATATTCTGTGAGATTTCGTTATTTGGACTCTAGAGATCTTCTTTGTTACCTAGACTAATATTTCATACATAAGTAAGTAAAAGTAATTCTTTAAAACTATTTTGTTTCTGATTAATATTGCACCAGCTCTATTAATATATGAATATCGAATGCGATTGGATTAATTAATATGATAAACAGCTGAAATCCAATGTAAGATAATAAGTGAACGACAAATTTCTTATCATTTGTATAAAACAAATTACATCTCCTATAACGAATGGATAATTGAAACCAAACTATGAAATGACTTAAAAGTTTCGTGTTTCATGGAACTCAAAATCATGATTGCCCATCGAGAGAAGCTCCTTATTCACTGAGTTCCACGGCAATATAGAGAAGAAGCTCCAGGTATTCTGGGAAATAGAGGAGCCAAGCGTTATCGTTCGGTCCTCTCCACAGGACTCTTATTGCTAGGAGCACTTTGAGAAGAATCATTAAAGGACTGGAAAAGGAAGATACATAGTCAAACTTCCGTTGATTGTTAATAGTGATTCTCCCAGTGATAACAGAGAGATTGCTTCCAAAAGATTTTTCGCATTAGAAAAGAAAATGATTAAAGACTCAGTTGGAACAATGTTACAAAAATTTCGTAAAGGAATACATGTATCCGGCTCCAATACCAGTTAATTATATTATACATCTCCATGCGGTCTGGCAGCAAGGATCGAGAGCAAAGCTGAGGGTGGTATTTGATGTCTCCTGCCCTTCACCATCGATCAGCCTCAAGGACACTTTGCTGGCCAACCCAAAACTTCAAAGAGTTCTGCCGAATATTCTAACCATATTCAGGTTATATTATATTCCTTTGTGCGCAGACATAGTACAAATGTACAGACAGATTTTGGTCCACCCTACTCAACACAGTCTTCAACATGTGTTTTGAAGAAAAAATAACCCGAATGAGCTGCGCAACCTTTCTCCCTTTATTGATAACCGGGGGATTGTCAGGGTGGGCGGTAGATTGGAGAATTCTGTACTTCCTTATTCTAGAAAGCATGCTATCTAAGCTATGCTCGTACCTCGAACCTCCCATCTGGCAGGACTGATCGTGGGTGGTATCCATGTCAGACATTTTCACTCTGGACATACACTTACGCTCGCCCTTTTAAAGAACCGCTTCTGGATATCTGCAACGCGAAGCCATCGCGGCAGAACCTCCGAGTGAGCGCGTCCTCGACCATCGCCCGATTTACTCCACGAGAATAAATTATGCCGAGCCTTTTTTTCATAAAAGAGTCCAATCGCCGAAATGCAGCCCTGGGCAAGGTATACCTTTGCATCTTCATATGTATGACCACCCGAGCTGTACATTTAGAGGGTGTGTTGTCATTGTCAACTCCTGCCTTTCTCATGTCTCTCGAGAGGTTTGTAGCACGGCGGGGTTTGCCAAATTCCATTTGGTCCGCTAATGGAACCAACATTATTGGAGCTTCACGCTTCTTGAAGGATATGCTTCAATTGATGGCTAAAAACGAGGATAACATTGCTCACTCCCTAGCACCCAGAGGCAATACGTGGAGATTCATCCCTCCTTTCATGGACCCATTCATCCAGGACCCAATTTTTGTGGTCTGTGGGAGGCTGCCGTCAAATCGGCTAAGAAACTCTTATTGAGTTTGTTTTGGAAGGAACCATTTACTTTTGAGGATCTATCTACGATATTTCCTCGTATTGAAGGAATTCTTAACTCAAGGCCACTTTGCTCACTTTCGGGGGATGTTCATAACTTGGATTTCCTCACTCCCGGTCATTTCCTCATAGGAGCTCCTTTGACCACCATTCCGGAACCTAGTGGTGCTGAGGACGGTTATGGTCGCGCTCCACATTGGCGTGGTGTGCAGCACCGAATGTTGTCTGTTTGGCGGCGGTGGTGTTGAGAACATTTGCACACCCCGCAACAACGGATGAAGTGGACCGCAAGTTATAAAGGGATGAAGATAGGTGATTTAGTAATACTGTTGGCAAAGAGATCATTGGTGGGACACTGCCCGGTTTGAAGGATCATCTACATCATCTACCGGTCTGGATGGTATCGTACGGACCCCTTCGGGATCACACCTTGTCAGAGTGACAAGTTCTTTAGCTTCCCTCCGGAAGGAGGATCGTATTCACTTTGTGAACGATTTTCGAGGTGAGAAGTTTTTTCTTTAATAAATTCGTCCCGATTAGGGCATTTGAGTTTTCACTAGAGGAATTGATTTAGTTACTTACTTTTCCGTCAAATTCTGAAGATTTTATTTTTGTTTTCCTTCTCTCCTTTATTTCTTTCTTTCTTTTTTTCTCCGTCAATAGGGGTACTATTTTCCTTTTATTTTTTGTACAGAATAAGGCCTTTCTTCCCCCACTGATAACAATATTATTCATCACACTGACATATTGCTGAGCTAAAACAGGTCAAATTTAAATTTACCCTCATCAAATTTAAGCTGGGCGGTATGTATGTTCAGTCCACTGGAGTATCATTTGTTGAGTTGTTATATCGCTGGACTGTATATTCATAAGGACTAGAGGGGGGCGCCATATTCCACTATGATATCCACTTAACCCCAGCACCACCTAGGGAGTAAGCGGAGAATTGGAAGCCAAGATAGCGAACGCGGGACTGGTCGCGTGCTTTTGAGTTTACAGCGAGCGTCTTCTTCTTTTTGGTTCCACGGCCAACCAAGTGATGTCTGGCTAAGAAGTCAGCACCGAGCGTGGGAGCCTACCAAGGAGGCTTGGGAACATCATGTCATCATGGGGACTAATTGAAGCAGAAGGCTAAAAAATCTCCATTCTTAAATATTAATTGGTTGTTTCACGATATGTAAGCATTGACTGTTGCAATGATTGTACAATTTAAAAGTAAGTCGGCATTGTTATATAGCACAGTTATGGAAGTTGTTCCTTTCTTAATAACCTATATTTCTTTCAAAAAGTTTTTGTGAAAGGGCTACCTATTGGTTACACCTATTTAATTCAAAGAATGGAATATGGTCCGGGTGCGGTAAAAAAAAATAGTTGGCTCAATAAAATAGTATAATTCTACTATTTGAAGTTTTTTTTACCGCACCCGGACCATATTCCATTCATCTATACACACGGACAATCAACAATCTTCCACTATTTAATTCAAGATTGTCAAAAGTTCACATTCTTGTGGTTTGTGGCAATCAAATTTATGGAGAAAGATTATATCTAAATTAGATATAGATTATTCTATTTCTGATGTATCAGTATTAATAGTTTGTCAGAGGGAAGTTCTTGATGACGAATTACAGAAAAATCAAAATATAGAAGAATGTCATTGTGTTCAGTGAAAAGTGATCACAATTTTATGTTTTTTAAAATTTATTTTTTGATTGTTTTATGTTAATTTGAAAAATATTCTTTTAGATTAGCCATATAAGACAAATGGGTACGGAAAGGAAGGGAGTAGAGGCTGATAATACATAACTATCATTAGCATATCTAAAATTAATTAAAACCAAAAATCTATTAGATACAATCCCACGTTTCATTCATCATTTCCCTTTTTGAAATCGATTATTTAATTTAAGAGTTCCTAGTGCGCACTTGCTATTATTACTGCCTTGAGACTATGTGCGTAAATGAATTATCTGAAAACCGCATCCTTCATATAATGTTGTGGTTGTGGGGTAGTTGCAGAATATTTGTTTTCAGTGGATTATTTTATTGTTTTAATTATTAATAAAAGTAAAAAATTATTCGAGATACACATTTTACAGTCTCGAGTGACACTTAGTGTTCAGGAACATAAATGAATACGTTTATTGAAAATATGTTATACTCCATGTTATCAGACTCTCGAGGATGATTTGTGGAACATAACTCAATAAGACAGCTCTTACCACATGGTTTAGATTTAACGATACCATTGCGTACTTGTTTCGATAATGTGCATACCACGTATTATCAAATTATATTAAGAAATATATAAATATTTATAATCATAATGACCATAATAATAATTATAAAAAGAAATATTACAATATAATGATTATTATGAAAGGTGCTAAGACGCTAGGAAAACAGAAATATCCGTCAATACCTATAAAAAAAAATTAAGCTAATTTTTAATCTTGAGTTAAAAGAGACATAAAACGCCATTCATGAAGGAATTCCCCAGCCAACAGTTTTTCATATGGCATAGCTTATACAAAGTGAATCGTTTTGCAACATATAGGTGGAAAGTCGTGAAACATGATATAGAAAGTTTAAATTAATTCACTTCTAAGAAGATTTTCTGTCGATAATTATACCAAGTAATTCATTTTGCAACATATAGCTGGAATGTCGTGAAATGCCATAGAAGCCATGATTTCCAACGATGCCCATATTTTACACCACACCTCAATAGCTTGGGACTAAGCCAAGATATCTCAAAAACCATTGGAGACGATGATAAGGCAATAGAATTGGTGTTTCGGTTTTTGAAATCACAAAATTTACTGACAAAAATTTAACTTGATGGGAAGAAAAAAAAATAATTAAAAAAAAAATATATAAAATAATCAAATCGGAAAATAGATAGAATTTAACGAATATTAGCAAAATTAAGTGGGATGTTGGTGGCGTTGACGACCAATGAAGTTTGGCGCCGCTGAACAGCCAAACAAACAAACAAACCATAGAAAAAAGTTCTATTAATTTAATTCTTAGAAGATTTAAAGTTACTGATCAATTAGAAAAAATATTGCTAAAGACAAAATGGAAAATTGTCTATTTTGGATGACTGGTAGTCCGTTCGCCACACCTATTTCGCCAAAAACATTTTTTTCTCTAGCAATGAGTGTAGGATGCACGATAAAGATGATCTTCTGATCATAAACTAATATACTGAAGGGAGTTAATAATTTACAATATAATAAAATTAAGAAGCCAATTCATAGTAACAAAGTAAAGCTTGATAAATGTTCTTGTGATATACTTTTACATTGAATTGATTTAAATATAATTTTAAAAAATAAACTTTTACGTTTATCCTACCTTTGGATATATTTGTAATACTTTAAATTCATTCTTATACTGATAGGTTTGGCCAGCTTTCAATGGACATCCAACTTTAGTTTTTCCGTCTTCAGAATACATGTTGGGACATGCACTGGTTCCGTCAACACCAAGGAAAGGAAAAGGCACACCCAAAATATAAGCAGATGCTTGTGTGGTAACACCTGGTACATCTTTTTCTGTAAAATAGAAGGAGATGATTAACTACAAACTTATCTATTCACTGTAACTTTTCATTAAATAACACTTTTCTTGTGCATTTATATCAATTTTTTTTCTCAATCATCAATCAAGAAATATCTGTAGTCTTCAATATTAGTAGGGATGTTTTTTAAAAATAATTTCTCCTAATAAATGAAAATGTACGCCCAAACAAATATATTTTTATGGAAAAATGTTCCAAAAATATATCTATCTCCAGTCCTGGGATTTCTTATTTAATTTTAACAAAATGTAGAAATTCATGATAAATCACTTTAAAATAATGTTTTGTTTTAATTATAAATTCCTTAGAATTAATCTAAATGTATTCATAGTTTTGGCATGCTTTCAACATTGGTGAATGGGTATAAATTATTTTTTCACACTTTATATTGCTACTGAAATACCAGATCGAAATCAGAAAAGTTAAAAATAAGTTATATTATGACTTTGCTTCGATCTGCAGTATGTAAGCCACTACTTGTCCTTTTTAAATTAACAAGTGAATAAAAATGTGGATAAACAATTAATACGATACGATGAATCTGCATCCTTCCGAACAAACTGAATAACTATAAAATATCTAGTACTACTCGTATAAAATACCGATGATGAAAAGTCAAAATTCTCACATAAAAGTCAAAATTTGATCATTGCAGCAATAAGAGTTGGAAAATATTGAAAAAGTCTAATCTAGGTGAATTCTATCATGTGAATACTATAGTTTTAGAAATGAATTGAAAATTAATTCTATTTTGGGACTTGATCTCTTCAGAATAACAGAAAAACACAATTAAATGAATACACATCTAACCAGAAATTGAATAATAAAAGTAGCTCAGTTTGAGCTACAATAAAATCTATATCTACAATAAAAAATATATCAGAGGCAAAATAAATCCGTATTACAAATTAAAAATGAAACAAGTACAAAATGTAAATTACCTGGTTTCATTTTAATGGATATAGATGGTTGTGTATTCCTTTTTAAAGTGCATGGTGGTTGGGAACACGAACTTATTGTGATTTCGTTGTCAGAAAGCTGTGCTAGTTTACTGTCTGGAACAAATTTATAATATAAATTAATCCTTTATGTATATTATTTGTTTAATGTTTGTTTCTGATGAAAAATATAGTTGATCTCTCACATTTAATAATATACACATTGTAATTTAAGTTATTAATAGAAGATGAAAAAAAGCTCATTGATTGAAAAAAAAAACGGAAAATTTACAAGTACTTTCTAACCCTACTTCTAAGAGGAATATTGGACTTTTGTGAGTAGGTAATTTAAATATTTTACAATTTTTGAATTTTTTTTTATCATGTTAAATTTTTCTCTTCCATTCCTGACAATCCTCCGAGGCGCCTGAAAAGAAGATGGCCACGAGAACTGCTGATGTAAAACGTCATTAGAGTGCTGCCACTGGGTAGTTTCTCTACACGCCTGTAACACTCCAATTTAACCGGATTCAGATTTACTAAATGTATTATAATGTACAGTTGTAAATAGCAATAAATAAATATTTAAAAAAAAATGTTAAATTTATTATTTTTAATTCATGTTAAACAAAGTACATAAAGCTGTTTCTTGTTTAATTTTCACTTTTTCATAATACTTTTCCGAGCTTCGTAGATGGTTTTGCGGAAAAATGAACATGAGACTGACGATCAATGCCATCATCCTTGTCCCAATTTTAATTGAAAATTCTGACATAAATCCTGCCTCCGGATTGATTTAGATCAAATTAAAAAAATATATCAGTGGACTTTCTTTCTTTTTTTATTTATTTGATTTTCATGATAAAATTAATATAAAGATAGAACATAGTCTACAGCCTGAGTTCTGTTACCTTGAGGGAACAAGGAGTTTTTTTTTTACCTTTGCTGTAGTGATAACTAATAATTTGATTGTGATTTAATAATTATAATATTATATTTGTACTATATGATAAAGTGAAGCCTTATTTAAGTGCTAATATATTACATATAGCTATTAATTGACGTTTTCTATGCTACAATTATCTTGAAGGCAGTCTATCATTTGAAAGACTGAGTTAGTTCCAAGTTTCCAAAGATACTCATCCAATCCATCCCAGAGCAAACGAATATGATTGAGAAAAAAAAAATGCTGCTGATTCTTCCTATAACAAACATATAAAATATCGTAAAAGGAGACAAATATCCTTGACAAACAATCCTCCTCCAAATATGGAAACATACGACCTTGTGTTCGTAGTGTGTTTAGTTAAAACATTACATTTGTATGCATGATGATGAATACATCGTGTAACTTTTTAAGAAAATTTGAGAGCGAAAATTAAAAAAAAAAAAAAAAAAAAAAAAAAAAAAGAATATATGATAGAGTTGTTGTTGGGTAATAATTGTTATTAGAAGATTTAAACAAAGCGTCCAAACGCAACTAGCCTGGTTGCGCGTACGGAAATAAATAAAACCAAAATATAAAAAAACCTAAATTTTTAAATTTTGAGTCGGAGATAGGGGAAGAAAACCATCTGGTTAATAGTAGGGAGAATAGATAAATCCTCGTATATCTACTATTTTATACTATGTTATATATATTTATTACTACTGTATTATATATGTCTATATATAAAAACTCACTGTATTTCAACAGTGTAAGAATCTCTAAGTGTGCTGTTGCTAGCAGAGGTAATACCTAACTACTGCAGTATAACCTCTTTGGATTGGAGATAACAGTGTGATGATGATCTTAGCTAGTGGAGTATGTTTTATTTTTCTTACTTAGTGTACCGGTTGTTATTTTTACTTCCTTTTCACCTTAACAGTTTTGTGTTTATCAGAAAACATAGCGTCTATTTCACCTAATTTATCAACCAGTGTTATGAAACATTTATTGACAGTTACAAGTGCAAAACTAACTATTCATAAATACAACAGTGCTTATCTTACTTTGTTACAGTAAAGCAGTAAATCCTTTATTTCAACTTATCATTTATCTGTTCACCCTCTACCAAACGCAATAGTTAATACCCAAATAAATTATCCAAAGAACTAAGCTTATTCTGGGCTTGGTGTAAGGATGTCCCTAGGACAACCAGGCTGTGGCCCCAACACTGGCTTTATTGGTTTCCGTACATCTATGTATATACATACGATCAGCTTATCTACTCAGTCAGCTGACAGCGAAGTAACAGCTGACTGTAACTCCTACCCCCTCCCCCCCAGTTTATGAATAATATTCGTAAACTTACACTCTGCATTGTAATAACATATCAAAACAAATATGAAAAAATATTTCCAATAAAAACAAATTCCAGAACAAAAACACTCACAACCTCACCAAAAGTAAAAGCTATATACATAAATTAAACTTTCTCTAATAATTATCACCCCGAATGGGCCCTCGTATCGCTGTATCTTCTTACCCCTGTTGGAAACCAACATTCTATTAATTTTGATCGGTCCCCTCCTTCCTGATGACCTTTAAATTCTTCCGCGCCACCCTCCTGTTTTCTTTCCTTTTCGATTCTTCCCCGTGCTTTTTCCTATAAGTTTTTTCGAGCAATGTGGTTATTGATTAATTTCTGTCTGTCCACTATCGTACACTTATAGTCCCGCTGGTGTCCGTGTGGCCCAAAGAGAACATCAAATGGCGAAAATCCCGTAACTGCATGTATGGAATGATGATATACCGCAATCACCTGAGGCATAGCTACATCCGGTTCTGGTCCCTGTTCGACCTGATATAATCGAAGATAGTCACTCAACGTGACATGAAGCCGCTCTATATATTCTCTACTCTTGGGGTGGCCTGGTGAGTTAAGATGCCATATTACGTCAAGGTCCTTTATTTCCTTTCGAATCATGACATTGTCAAATTCTCTGCCTGAATCTGATGATATGCACTCCGGAACAAAGTAGAATTGAAACCACAAGCGGAGAGCTGCCAGTACTTCTTCTGAAGAAATGTCCTGTACCTGGTACGCCACTGACGTTCTCACTGCAAAAAAAAAACGAAATCTCCAAAGAGGACACAAAAGAAGAGGGGAAAAAAACACCCACTAGAGCAACAAATCAATTTCTTTCCCCCCAAACAACTATAGTGCAATTGGCTATTTAATGTCTTCCAGTCACACATTCAATATCAATATTAATATAGAGAACAATCAATCACATTTTAATATAAAGCTATCATGCATAATATATATAAAAAAAAACCACCTTGTCTAAGTGAAAGAAGAAGACAATAATATTAAAACTAGCTACACATACACAAAAATTATAATAACAATACAAGGTGTTTGCTCCTCCGATAACAGACCTCTGCGAAGATACGGTGACCTTGATTGTCAGCCAGCTGGGTCCGGTGAGTGGTGGGGGGTTACACGTCTGTTCCTTCCAATTGATAAGGCAACCAGGCCCCAGCTTGGTGTAGCTGATTCTCTTCTCGCTTAACTTCCAAATTTAGGCCCGATTTGCATGAAACTCGGCAGACCACTCCCTTGCCTCAATATGTTCGATTGTGCTGATTTTCAATCGAATAGGACTACAAAAACCCGCCCACGCACGAGTATAGCGTGGACCCGATGTGTGCCTGTCAACGGCCAGAGCCGAACTCCAACATATAAGTTAAGGTACAAGGGTACCTGTTATCTCCACTATTACCTAGGGACCTATGTAAACACTGCATAAATGTATATATAGAGGATTAAAAGGAGAAATAAAGTAGTATTTACGGTCCTTATCCCTTTTTTTTGAAGCTCTGCTTGGGGTGGAGCTTAACTGGTGCCGAAACCCGGAAACTTTTACCTCTTAAGTCCGTACGTTTGATAACATTTTTTTTCTCCTTTATCTGCCTTCTAGATTCAAGTAGCTGCACCGGCAGTAGTAAATCTGGAATGTAGGTTTAGATAACCAAAGAAATGGTGAACGAGAATGTAGCCGCAGCACTCCCACCGCTACCGGCGACCACCATGCCGGAAGCGCACGTCAATGCACTCGCTTGGATTGGGGTGCGTACGGCGACCACACAGGACTTGAGGAAAGCGGTCTCGGACATAGCAAATTAAACCACTTTCTTAAGGGCTGTGATCGCGGCATGGGTAGAATTGAGGCGAAAAAATCAGAAGAACTTCTGGACAGAGGGGACGCTGATGAATTGAAGGCTGCAGTGGTCTGCCGGGTGAAGAGAAGCATCCTTATCCAGATCCAAGCGGATGGAGGGACATCATGGAGCATCCGTTGGGCCCCGGAAGAAGACATATTTCGAATGTTCCGAGAGAGGAAAAGACAGGGGCAGTCCAGTGCACAGTATGCCGCCGAACTGCTTTCACGATACAATCAGATCACGGACAAGTTCAGCGAAATGATGACAACGGACTAGGTGCAAGGCCACATGATGTTCCTGGCTTCTATACTCAAATTGCAGTTAGCTAGGGAGATTGGGAAAAGGGAAGAAGCACCCCGCTCGCTCTTTCGTGCAGTATGCTCAGGAATTGATCGATATAAGTGCACGGGAAAGAGAATCCCACATGGAAACCGAGGATCAGGACTGGATGAGGGTCCAATACAGCCGTCCCAGAAATCATAAGAACTAGTGGAGAAGAAGAGAACGGCAAGAGTTTACGAGAGAGATACCGAGAAAGCCGGATAGAAGAGTAGCCCCTGAGAGAACAAGGGGAAACGGGCGGAGAGAGGACCGGAGGTGCCATGGGTGTGGCAAAGTTGGGCATTTGGTGGCCCAGTGTCTCCGCACTCGATGCTTCGAGTGCGGGAATGAGGGACACATCGCTAAACAGTGCCCCTATATATATATATATATATAGAAGAGGCGATGAGCATAGAGATGAGCCCATGGAGATAAACGCTCAGCGGGTGCAAAGGTGAAGCAATAGACGGAGGACAGAAGGATCTTCAAGCGAGTCTAGTGGGGGCTAATCTGAGACTGAACAGGGGTAAGTGGCGTGTTTCGATAGGGGGAATGAAATTTTGCTGTCATGGGGAAAAAGGAGAGAGGAATGGCGAGTCGGTGCAATTTCTAGCAGGAAAGATTGGCGTCACTCTATTCAATCTGAATTTCGGGACTTTTTTTTAGAGAAGGGGATACATACTTACACTTTTCACTGTATCTTCTACCAACTCACTACACACAATTTCCGTAGCTATGTACATCCTAGTGAGATAAAACAAATATATGAAATGTATACAAACATAACAAAAATAAAAACTTATGCTTTGATTTTGTCGAGGAGGCATCCCAGGTGTCTACAAAGTTGCTATCGCGGGGAACCTTACCAGTTCAACATGAACTGTCCGTTTCTTCTTCGGTTCAACGGACGGCTCTCTGACGACCAATTGCAAAAATGCAAATACAGACTACCTTTTCGAATTATATAACCCCCGCCGAAATAGCACACCAGAACAAACAGAATTCCAAAATAATACAGACAACACAACCTCATTACTACCTACACAACCTACAGTTTACAATGTGGGAACTCGATAACATACTGAACACTGTAAAGGGTTCCTCTCTTGGTCCTGACAATATACATTACGATATGATTAAAAGACTTCCAAATGACACACAAAAATGGTTACTTGACTATTACAATCACGTTTGGTCAACCGGAAAATTACCAAATATCTGGCAATTCCATAGTCATTCCTATTCTAAAAGCCGGAAAAGATAAGCTCATCCCATCCAGCTATCACCCTGCGGATCAGCCCCAGCAGCATGTTGAAGCTCATAAATCCCCGAAAGATGAGCAGTGGCAAAGAGGTTTTAGAAAGGAAAAGGACATTAGGAAGGGAAAACGCTCACAATCACCAATACCGGATGCCTTGATTATTAATATTTCGGAGACCAACACCTATGCGGATACTCTCCGATTCATGGCATTGTCGAATTCTTCAATTAGGGGCAGTGCTGTCACAGGACAGCGAGGGAGGAGAACGTCCGGTGGCGTACGGAAGCAGGAGGCTAACAGACGCAGAATCGCGCTACTGCGCTCTCGAATGGGAATTGTTAGGAATCGTCTGGGCGGTAGAACACTTCAGACCCTACGTGTTCAGGAGGAGATTTAAAGTCGACACAGACCACCGGCCCCTCCAGTGGGTGGGAAAACTAAAAGAGTCGTCGGCGCGCGTCACCCGTTGGAAAGATTTCCTCAGCCAATTTAACATGGAGTGTATAAACCAGGTAAGGAGAATGTAGTGGCAGATTGGCTCTCTCGTGCTATTGTTATTAACACTGTGGAGGGAGTACAAGGGGAAACAGCAGGAGATGTGAGGCAATTCCTGCGGGAATGGACGCCAAGAGAAGGAGAGCTTTCCAATACGCAGTCTACCGGGGGAAGACCATCTGAAATGGAGGAAATAAAAGAAATCGTCAACGACCAGAAACACCAGATCGTGTGGAAAACGAGGACCTCCGGAATGATGAAAGTCGAGTACTCTAGATACGGACAGAGCTCCATTAATACCATATGGTCGGAACCATGGGTACGCGAGGATCAATTATTCCGCACACTTAACGATGCGTCGAAACCCGGTAAAACATTTTATCTGTACGTGGGCAATTCCGTCATCCTGGACAAAATCAAGAGACTTTGGAGACAGGAACTGATAGGGGTCGACAGAACTTTTATTAGATGTACGATGATGGTGGAAACTCTGCGCGATGAAGAGAGACAAAAAGAGGTCACTCTCGCGTACCACCAAGGGAAAACGAAACACCGCGGTTTAAGCGAAACGATACAGGCACTCAAGCGACGCTGCTTCTGGTGGGGAATGAAGAAGACAGTACAAGAGGTCATAGGCGGATGTAACGTATACCTTTGTACGAAATATGACCGCCATCCTCCTAAAGCAGTGCAGGAGGAGACGCCTACATCCCCTAGACCACTTTGTGACATCCAAATAGACTCCTTCACCTGGAAAGGATATAAGTGGGTGACAGCCATCGACCTCTTCGGGTAAGGTTGCTATGGCGCATCAGGTACGAGATAAGTCAGCCGGGGCAGTACTGGCAGCGTTGAGGGTATGGTTCCGATTTTATGGAGTCCTGGACCGAATATCGTCCGACGGGGGGCGGGAATTCGACAATGCCGCGATAAGACCCTAGGTGTAGAATGGTACATCAACACTCCCGGTCACCCAAAGAGTCGAGGAGGCGTGGAAAGGCTGCATAGCACTCTGAGCGACCAGTTGAGGGTCTATCCGTAGCCGCGTATAACCACTCAATTCATTCAACCACGGGGTTCTGGCCATTCGAAGTCCTCTTTGGCCTCCAAGGGCGACGGAGAAACTTCACGGACACAGCGGATGCGGAGGGAGAGGTTATTAGTCAAGGGATGGTTATCCGCAGATTATGTGATAAAGCCTTATAGATTATGGGAGCGTATCGAGCGGGAGAAAAGTCGACGGGTAGCGCGGGAGAATTCGGATCTCCGTGACGTGATGGGGGATGTAAAAATTGGTTGTGTATCGGAGATTGGGATCTAACTGGGGGAAAGAATCCCTACGTAATGAGGGTCCATTCCGGGTGGTTACAATCAGAGAACACAATGTGGTAACTATCGAAAGCCTACAGGAACCGAAGAAGAAACGGGCATTCCCGATCCATTTAAAGTGGCTGTTTTACAGCGTATGGCAGTGCCAAGGGATTTAAAAGGGATCAGACGGCTTTTAGGTGCACTAAACTACTACCGCCGGTTTGTGCCAGAAATGACGGAATACCTGATTCCCCTTAATAATCTTTTAAAAAAAGGTAGGAAACTAATGCCACCAGCCATAGAACTAAATATTTGGAAATGCTTAGAACTTTTGCAGAGGGAACCGGTCCTTGCGTTTCCGGATTTCCAAGAACAATTCACAATCACTACGGACGCCAGTGAATACGCCCTGGGAGCAGCGTTGTGGCAGGAAGGTGCGAATGGCGAACGTCCTGTATTATACGCTAGTTATAGTGCACTAGAGAGGGAACTTCTGGGGATTGTTTGGGTACGTCCATGTTATACTGTGCGAGGAGCTCCTTTCAACGCGTAATTCTAGCCGAAGATTCCTTCAACTTTCCCACCCCTTGCAGAGGCCTGTGGTCAGTGTGTACTCTAAAGCTTCTGCCAAACACATAGGGTCTAAAGTGATCAACAGCCCACCTTCACCTTCCTGAGACAACACCGTTCCCTGCGCGTACTCACTCGCGTCTATAGTGATAATGAATTGCCGGGTAAACTCCGGGAACGCAAGCACCGGCACCTGCTGCAGCTTCTCCATGCACCACCTAATATTGTCTTCGACCATCGGGGTGATAATCACCTTTCGGCCATTCTTGAGTAGGTTGTTGAGTGGAACAATGTACTCGGCCATTTCTGGTACAAATCTCCGGTAGTAATTCAAAGTTCCCAGCAATCTGCACACTCCTTTCACATCCGTAGGCATTGCCATCCTCCTTATAGCTGCGACTTTGTCTGCGTTGGGTTTAACTTCTTTCCTGGAAATGGTGTGTCCTAAAAATTTATTTGTGCCTTTCCCAACGATGATTTTTCTCCCGATAGTTTGAGTCCAAATTCCCGATTCTCTGGAATACGCTGTGTAAATGTTTCACATACTTGTCTTCGTTCATACTGAATACAAGTAGATCATCCATATAGATCTGACATACAGATTCGTCAAATTCGTCCATTAGGCGATGAAAGGTAATGGAAGCATTTTTGAGTCCAAACGACATTCATGTAAATTCGTAGTGGCCCCTATCATCCACCGTCTCATGTGAATCCACAGTGAACCGTCTTATGTTGATTCTTAGTGTGCATTTTAATTTGATGATATCCGGCCTTCAAGTGCAGTGTGCTGAATACCGTCGCCCCGCTGAGCCTGTCGAAAATGTCTTCAAACCTGGGGATCGGATACTTTTCATCTACGGTATTCTCGTTCAGCTATCTATAATCAATCACCACCCTGTACTTTTTGGTAGTTTCCCCAGGTGCACTCTTCTTCTTCACTGCCCACAAAGGACCATTGTACGGGGAAGTATTGTCAATAATTATTCCCTGGCGTTTTGAACTTTGAAGCTCTTCCCGGATGTGGTGACGTAGAACCTGCGGGTATCTTCTCTCTTTCACGTTTGTCACTTTGTCTTGGTTTAGTAAGATCTCATGGACCATCCTCCCGGTCGTCTCGAGCATGTCACCTTGTGTAAAAAAGATATCTACATACTCCCTCCTAAGGCTTAGTCTCCAGTCCTCGGCCTTATTGGTTGCTCCAACCCGAGCGCCCGCATTCTTCTGCTGAAAATGACATTTATACATTTTACCTCCCAACTTGATTCTCCATTTTCCATTGATATTCTTAACACAAGCTGCTCCTAATTTCTCTAGCAGGTCACACCCCACAATCACTTTGTATTCCCTGGGCATACTTCCTACAATATTTACTGGCAATTTTCCCTACTAAATCCTCACTGTGTCAATTCTATCTCCACCTCTTCCTCTACCTCACAAAGACCACCCAGGGTGATTAACCTACACTGGCATTCCGGAATCTGGTATGATCTCTCTCCACTACACAGCTTTTCTAGGTCTTCTCGGCACATGATGGTGTTGCAACTACCGGTGTCCACCAGGCACCTCACTCCAGCTATTTCTATTATGGCGTAGAGCCTGTGGGTATCTCCTCCCTTTTACGTATGTCACCCTGTCCTGATTCAGTTTGGATCTCATGAACAGTCTTCCTGGTCGCCCCGAGGATATCCCCCTCTTTAAAAAAAAATATCCTGTTATTCCCTATGGAGTCGCTATCTCCAGTCCACTGCTTGATTGATTGCCCCAATCCGCACACCCTCGTTCCTCTGTTGTTGACGACATTTGTAGGTTTTACCTTCTATCTTAATGCTTCATTTTCCCTTGCTATTCTTATTCCAAGCACCCACCTTCGCTAGCAGGTCACACCCCACAATTACTTTATATTCCTTCGGCATGGTCTTACGATATGCACTTTCAAGATGCTCTTACTAAATCCCTAATAGTTCAAACCTATTTCTGCCTCCCCATCTACCTCATAAGGGCCACCCAGGGTGATTAGCCTACACTGACATACTTGAATCCGGTGTGATCTCTCTTCACTACACAACTTCTCCACAGCTTATCGACACACGATAGTACTGGAACTACCTGTGACTACCATACACCTCACTCCTGCTATCTCTATTATAGGCAAACCGCCATGCTCTCCTCTCACATGACAGTTTGCCAACGTGCGGTCGCCCTTCTGTGGGCACACTCCTCAAAACTCTCCTCCTATTCTAGCTGTTTCTCCAGTTCTTCTCCAAGTTCTCCTCTTGTCTTGCTGGCTATCCTCTCGCTCATAGTCTCCTCATAGTCATCAAATTCTGTCCCTGAGGTCTCGAACATTTCTGTGGCTTCTCTCATGGATCTGTTCGTCTTTCGAGAGATTTCCTTGCTCCGTAATCTCTGTGCATTGACCTCCATCGGTTCAGGCACATTTTGCTCCCTCCTCCAATAACTTATAGGGGGAATCTCGAGGAATATATCCTTCTGTCCCACATTCAAAACATCGGGTGCGGGGATATTGTGTTCAGTTTTACCACACCCATGCCACTTGCGGTTCTCCTTCTGACCATTGATTCTGGGTTTAGCTTGGCTTCTTCGATTTTCTGTATAACTAGCTCTCTCTCTTCTACCATCTCTATGTTCTCTCCTTCTCAAAGGGTTTGGCATGTTTCTCGGCCGATGATTTTCCACCGCGGATCCTCTACTTCAATTTGGGCCTCCACCACTTCAGCGCTTGTATCGATGAGATCTTGAGCAATTTCTACAAGCGAGCGCTCTCTCGGAAATCCCTCCTTCTTCCCCACCTCTTTTGCCAACTGAACCTTTGGTACATTGAATAGGAGCTGCATCCGATCCTGTACCTAAATTGTCTCCATCATCTCGATTTTATCGGCGATTCTGCTGGCGTTCCGCAGCATACTGCCCATTAGACTGTCTCAGTTTCTCGGTCTCCTTTATAATCATAAATATGTCTTCTTCTGGGGCCCATTGTCCTCCTCCGAACTCCTTCTTGATAACTCTCCAAGGGGTCTCTTCATCCGCTAGAATGTGATTGAGGATACTCCTCTTTTCTCTCCAGACGACCACGGCTTTTAATACCTCCGCATCCTCGCTAACGAGAAGATGTTCGATAGAATTCACTTCAATTTGGCTTGTTAGTCAGTCACTCCCTTTTAAAATTTATTTAATTCTCCAGTTTCTCCGGCGATTTTTTTAAGTCCGACACCGCCTTCCTCAGGTCTTGAGCGGTTGCCGTACGGATCTTAATTCATTCTAGTGTCGTGGCATGAGCTTGCGCTAAAGAAACTTCCGGTAGTGGCTGAATCTTTGCCGGAGGTGGGTTGTCTGCGGTGTAGAGTCTTTCAATACCTCCTCGTGTCTTTAGATGTCTTGGGGTGTTAAGGTGCCACACCACCTCTAAGATCCTCATCTCTTCCCTGATGCTTGCATTGCCAAACTCTGTTCCACTGTCAGACGAGATTCTATCCGGTATGCAGTAAAACTGAAACTAAGGGCTCTTAACACCGCTTCTGCTGACCTCTCTTTCATTGGGTATGCCAAAGCTAGTTTGTTAAATATGTCTATCACTGTGACCCACTTGTTTCCCTTTCAAGTAAACGAATCCGCTTGAAGATCACTAAGTGGAGCTTCGGCAGTGGGCGTCTCCTCCTGGATCGCTTGAGGTGTGTGTCTATCATATTTTGCAGTCACGCATACGTCACAACTACCGATGGTTTCTTGAATTGTTGCTGTTCTCTCGCCTCCTGCTTCATTTTCTGTCCTCAAGTTCTCGGATAATTCCGTGACTACACTCGCGGATCCTCCATTCGTCCTTCGAGAGATATTCCTTCTGTTGTTTCTGGGTCTCACTTGGCTCTATTTTTCTGGTTACTTCTTCTTTCTCCTTCTCCAAGGGTTAGACATGTTTGTCGGGCTTTGATATTCTATCCGGGTCCACCTTGGCTCTTCGGGCCTCCACCTCCTTAGCGTTTGTCTCTTGAGCACATTTCACATACGAGCTGTCTCTCATTATTCCCTCATTCTTCCCTAGTTTATCTGTGATACAATTGTAGCGTGCCAGGAGTTCCACAGCTTACTGCCCACTAGACCGTCTCGGTTTCTTCGTTTCCCTGATCATCATGAATATGTCCTTCTCTGGGGCCCACCGTCCTCCTCCTAATGCCTTCTTTAATATTTCCTTGATAACTCTACAAGGGGTCTCTTCGTCCGCTTGAATCTGATTGAGGATGCTCCACTTCACTCTGCAGACGACCGCTGCTTTTAATGGCTCCTTATCTTTACTATTGAGTAAATTTTCATGGACTTCGCTTTAATTTGGCTAATATAATATAATAATCGCTTACAATATCTCAAAGCAGTTGATAATTACTTAAAGGTAGTGTTTCAAGTCCTCTGTGTTTTAATATTTACACAAATACTTCTTGGCCAACAATTATCTTTTTATCACTTAGTATTAGGACTACCAAATAGCTCTAGAAAAATCTCAAAATTACTACACTAATATTTTAAAATGGTCTCATGACAAATGTCTCATAGTCAACCAAGACAAAACTGTGATTATGTTGATAAAATCATCTCATATGACTTGTGTAGACGACCCTGAAATCAAATTCCATTACTGTCCCTATCTCACTAACAACAATATAAAAATATGTTATTGAAAAATATTAAATGTTGCTGAAAAATATAAATATTTAGGTGTTACTGTAGATAATGTTTTTCCTTAGGAATCTCTTATAGTAAATGTCTTAAAGAGATTATTAAGATATGGGATCGGATGCTATGGAGTCAGTGCTGATAGTCATTTATCAAAACTTGAAAATATACATTTAACTTAAGGAAAACGATAATGCACAACAGTAATACAACAGAAATTCGAAAAATGGTTGCAACTCTACCACCTAAACTATTTTACTTTGAAAAAAGTATTCTCCAATTGCTAAATAATATTCAAAAAAATAAATAGTAATTTACCAATTATTTAGTTAATTAATAACTTACGTCATCAAATTCTGAATAATTGATGAAAATGTACGATTGCATGAATTTATGATAACCTATGAGAAAACAAGCAATATTATCAACATTATTGCAATTTTATTTTACATATTATACACTGTTGTAGTCTTCACAACTCAAGATTAATAAAAATTATTTAGGAAAAATACTTGATTATATTTTCTTAAATATTTATACATTTATTCTTATCACAATACCATTGCAAACTAGTCGGACAGCATTGTTATTTTTGTTACATAAACTCTCAATACTCGATACTAAGCTACTATCGGAAACTGCTAGTGATCTTCAATTTCATGTATTAAATAATTATTAGATCAATAAATTTATTGCCTGTAATAAAACAATAAATACACTTTGCTTGAGTACACTCAGTCACATAATATTCACAACACACACACACACAAATTCACAAGCATCCAACACATTAGCTCATCTAATCATTAGAATACGACTGAAAGAATCCAATCGTGATTGAAAAATTCCATTTTAATTATTTAATTGTTTACTGGGGACGATTGGTCAAGGGGATGTCTGATCCGCGCTAGATAATGAATCATCACGTCTGTCTTGCTTGGGTTGGGGCAATAATATTCATTTTAGAAAATTTTTGTTCAGTAAAATTATACATGAGTAAAAGGGGTAGGATGTGCACAAGTTCATGTAATTTAAATTTTTTAATATGTTTTGAGGACTTCAATCAGTAGTATGGCGAGGTGCTGTCTGTTATTATCTTCTACTTTTTCAGGTTCTCTACTTCTTCTCTGATGTGTTGTCGAAGTGCTTGGTGATACCGCCTTTCCTTAACCTCATCCTTCTCAAATTTTGGGTACCTCCCCTCTTCTTGGCCCTCGTCTCCACTCTCCACCTTTGCTACTGAGTCCGCTTTCGTTTCTGGGTTCCTGAGTATCTTCTTCTGTCTCAGATACTCCCAATGCTTCTGGAGATGGAGGAAAAGTCGAAGGTTATTCCTCCTCACTTTCTGCGCATACACCTCCATTGCCCCCCCCCCCCTCGCGTCTCTTCTTTTATGCATGTAGGGGCATTGCCTAGCAATATGACTCTCATTGCCATATTCGAAGCATCTTGTGCGCGGGCAATGTGCCGCTGAATGCCCAATCTTTCCGCAATCATGACACTTTCGATCCCTGTTAATCTGCAATTCTATTATAGCGTGCCAGGAGTTCCGCGGCATACTGCCCACTAGAGTTTTTCGGTTTCTTTGTCTCTCGGATCAACATAAATATTTCTTCCTCTGGGGCCCACCGAACGCCGAACGCGTTCTTTATTCTTTCCTTGATAACTCTCCAAGGGGTCTCTTCTCCATTCTGCAGACGACTGCTGCTTTTAATGCCTTCTCATCTTCACTATAGAGTTGATTTTGGATAGACTTCGCTTCAATTTGGCTAATTAGTCGGTCGCCCCCTTTTATGAAGTAGTTCTCATGTTTCCCCCGTAAACCGTTTGAGGTCAAAACAGCCTTCCTCATGTCTTGAGTGGTTGCTGTGCGTACCTTTATCCACTCAAGTGTTGTGGCGTGGGCTCCCACTACAGGAACTTCCGGTAGTGGGGCAATCTCCGGGGGTGGAGGAGTCACCTCTATGGAAGGTGGGTTCTCGACCCTATTTTTGATTTAAAGCTTCCGGGTTCAAGACCGCTTGTCGGACGATACCGTTGGCAGTCATTATTTTTTAAAAAAATTGAGAACAAAACAAGAACAAAAATTGGAAGCTGAGAAAACAACAATAAAAATTCTTGAAAATAAATTAGTCCGTTATCTAAAGTTCCCGGGATTCGACACCAGTTAAACGATTGGTAAAACAAACACTTTAAAAAAAGAAAAGAGAGAAATGACCAACTCGGTTGCTACTCAAACACTAACTTTATTTAAGACCAGCTCGTCTATGTATACATTTGAATCAGCTGATCTAGTTGATCAGCTGATATGAGTTGTACAGCTGACTGTAACTTATATATATTTAATATTGAAGATGAAAATCTGACATTTAATTCTCAAAGAAATATACATGAATGAAAGATTTGTAAAGAAAAAAAATTTTGGTATGTCATACTGTTATAAGTTCTTCTTTTCTTGAACTCTTATTTCAAAAGATTATCTAATGACTATCATAATTTATATCATTTAGCGTTACTATATATTTCTAGAAAGTATTAGATAAATATTTTTCTAAAATTTTTGAAAAAATACAGGAGTAGATTATTTTACTTTTCTCCTCATGTTTATTCATTGTAGTATTTTTTATGAATACAAGATTTAATTTTAATTATTAACTACTTCGATGAATTTATTCAGCCACAAAATGTAATGGAAAATAATTCTTCAGTAGTCTTTAATGGAATTCACTTGCTTTATCATTATCTAAGTTAATAAAAGTTGAGCCGAAGTGTTATAGCTAACAAAAAAATCACCTTTTTTTCTTTACCTATATTTTTTTCTGCCCCGCCAATCAGATATTCACTAGGTTCTTCATTTGCAAATAGAAGTCATGACATCCTGCATTCCTATCCTCTTAGACACTACAACTTTTATCTTATTTGCTTCCTGATGTTTTCAACATGGTGTTATATTTCTTCAATCTTATTGATTGTATTATTTGATTTTCTACTAAGAAATAAATTTAAAAAACAGTTATGAGAATGTATATACAGAGGTATCTAGAAAAGTAGTGTGTAGAAAGGGGGTATCAAAATTTGTGTGAGGAGCACATTTTTACTTGGTTATAAATTTTTGGAGAGAACCATACTTTTTTGTGGGTTTCAACACGATAATACCTTTAAATTAGGAAAAAAGGATTTTGTAATCGATGATGAATTTTATGAAAACAAAGAACGAATTTGAAAGAAGAAACAACATCACTTTGATGGGCGATTGTAACAGCATGAAGAAAGTTAACGAATAAAAATTAATAATTTCCGGAAACGCTCGGTGGTTTTCACTTCTCTTGCCTAATGAATTTTCGAGATACGTTCTTAGAGATTTCATAAAAGTCGCTCCGTGTCATTAGCATTTTGACGGTATATCCACCAACTTAGTGAAGCTAGTTTAATTTTGAAGAGAAATTTATGTAAACAAATTGCTGAAACTTAATTTTTATTTTCAGGAAATCTTTTTAAGTGGATTAATACTCCATAGTGCAAATGCAGTGTTATTAACCTGTAATTAAGTAGATTAATACTGCATAGAGCAAACACAAATAGCCTGTAATGGGTTTTATTAGTGGTCCATAAATTTTATTCAATTTTCATTTTTTTTTTTAAGGAAAGGTAATTATGAGACTGCTATAATTAAAACATGGAGTGGAATCGAATACTTAAAAAAACTCCTTATTAATCGATAAATGAAAATGTTGTTAGATTTTTTATGTTGTTTGAATTTAGTATGGCAAATATCAAGGAAACAGCTAGTTGAACGAACTGCATCTAATTAATTAGTGCTAATAGACATTTATATGTCTCATTGTTCCCAAAACCAAAATATTTTTCTGAATAACCGAAAATAAAAATATTGGGAATTGTGTTGGAATATGAATATGAACCTGCTACTTCTACGAAGATAATCGTTATAAATTACTTTGTTGAGCATTTGGCTAGCTTCAATTCGAATATAAATAGACATATGCATATCTAATTATACTTTATATACAGTTTTTGAAGAACCAGAGGTTTTTGAACATAAAATCAACATCTTGTAAATTTATATGGGCTTATATATTGGAAATATAAGACGTAGAAATGTCTATTTGCACTAAAATTGAAGCTAGTGAAATGCACCAAAAGTAGTCTACAACAATCATTTCGCAGGACTATTAGTTTTTATGATGTTTGCCAAAATAAATTTGCAATATGTTTATTTCATTTGATTTGGGAAAATGTGTTTGTTTTCAAAAACTGTATCTCTAGAACTATTGAACTTGAATAGATCCATTAGCGCTCAAATTTTAGCAAATTTACTTAACTTTGGAAAAACTGCCGCTAACTATTTTCTTATGGTTGGTAGCCTTCAATATACTGAGCACTTGATCAAAAATGGGATAATATTTTAGGTGTTTGTAGAATAAACTGACTATCCGGTGAAATACACATGCAATAGATCAATCCCTATTTTTCAAGGGTATTTACTGTACCTGTTGTATAGTCTAAGTAAAAATTAAATCATTTTATACCAAAAAATATTTAAATGTTTCAAAAATCAAATTATTTTTGTTAGAAAATGGTTAAATGTTTAAAAAATAAAAAGAGGGGGATCTTTTTACTTATAATGGAATACACTATCATAATTCACGTTCAAACTTTATCCTAAAGTAACGAGTATCTTTTTTGGACTGGGCTCCAGGACTGTATGGTTTACATATACCTTGAAGGATACTGGAGGGGATGTTGCGTGAAAGAAAAACAGGAAGACGAAGGCTGAGAGGAGTTGCTGTAAACGTGAGGTCACTGCTCAATGTTACTGGCAGGATAGCAGCGTCCTCAAGTCGAGACTATCAGATTGTAGAATAAGAACCGTTGAGCTTAATATCAAAAAAGTTAAGAGACCCGCTTGTATAAACCAGCTGAAAAATATCGGTTTTTCACATTTCACATTAGTATAACTATATATATCATAGCAATACACAGTTAAGGTTTTATATCTATACATACAAGTTTATAGCAAGAGTGGCGTAATTCCAATAAACACTATTCTGATACATTAAGACTTTTAGTAGAACAATGGTTGAAAATTTCAGAATACTACCAAAGTTTTCACCGCGCCATGTGTTGAACAAAATTTTAATTAATCTAAAATATTTAAATATATATATAAGAAGATGGTCCGGGTTGCGGTCAAAAGAGAAACAAAAATAGTTTCCAACTATTTATTTTCCGACGTTTCGCCCCACTTTGCAGGGCTTCATCAGGGCTAAAAAGATACAAAATGATACAATGATAAGAATAAAAATACAAATATAAGATACAATGATAAGAATAAAAATACAAAGATAAGATACAATGATAAGAATAAAAATACAAAGATAAGATACAATGATAAGAATAAAAATGAGTAACAATGGCAAGAGTAAAATTTTTTTTATAAAAATACGTAAAATATACAGTTAAAAAAGTACAGGAGATGTACATAAAACAAAAACAATACGAGGAAGGAGAAAAAAAAAGTAGAGATTAAATAAACGTCAAGAAAGAATAATTATAAATAAAAAAATAAATAATAATGATATAAAATGATAATAAATGAGCAAAGAACAAGTCAGGACAGCCTACCTGTTCAAAGCAAACGGTTGAACAGGAGGCAACAATGAAGCGGAAGCGTGGAGGAGTGGGGAGGAGGTAGCCAGCCAGCCGTTCAACGGGTTATATTTCAATTTCAAATACGTCGCGTATATAGGAAGTAGTCATAAAGATATGACAAAAAATGAAAAATGATAAGAGAAAGATACAGAAATATGATAATAATAATAACTATAATAATTTCAATTTAGGAATAACTAAGTAAAATTAGAATGACACATATCGTTACTAATAATACGAGATTATACAGAAGAAAATATAGCAGGGAAGTTAATACAATATAGGATGTAATAACAATGATTGTAAAAGAACTAACTAATAATAAGTAAAAGTAAATAAAGAGTAGTATTAACAAAAAATAAGTAATTAAAATAATTAAAAAATGATAACAACTGAAGTATTTATATATCGTGAAAATAATCATTTATCTACACTGATAATAGTAATAGTAAAGATAACAGGAGTAATATGAATAACATAAAGTGAGATAAGGGAATTTAAAAATCGGAAGTGAAAGTATACAAAATAAAATAAAAATTTATATTAAAGGACAAGGTGAGATGTAGAAGGAAGTACATAAAAAGATTAAAAATAAGTAATAAAGTATAGAAATAAGTGAAAAAATGTGATGGAATGTTAACCATATATGTGATGATAATGATAAGTGAAATAAGTTAATAGAAACATGCGAAAAAAGTTTACAAAAAACAAAACAAAGTAAATGTGAAAGTTAATAAAACATAGATGAATAAATATAAATAAGTGCAGCGATAGATAATATAAGTGATAAAGAGATAAACAGGTGAAAAAACAAAATTATAATAGAAAAATATTTGGTGATGATAATAAAATGAGTGTAAAATTATTTAGTCTTAATTAAGTTTAATATGTGGCTGTATGTATGGGAGATACAGTTTTTATCGATTTTGTGGTTAACTGGAAGGGGTTCAAGATGTATATAAATGGATTCTGCGATGAGTCTCTTTTGGTAATTTGGAACAGTGGCTAAAATAGTGGTATGGTCAAAAGCAAAAGCATGGTTAAGTGTAAGGGCATGTTCTAAAAGTTTGGAAGCGGATGAGTTGTGGGAAGTTATATAGGGAAATTGAGAGATACGTGATCTGAGGTGGTTCTTAGTTTCGCCTATATATGAAGAATTACAGTTGGGGGAGGAGCAAGGAATCCGGTATACAACGTTAGAGCGGTATTGGAGTGGAATGGGATCCTTGGTATTAGTAAAAATGTAAGATAGTTTATTTTGAGATTTGAGTCGAAGACGTAGTGAAGGGATTGTTGATTTTAAGGATTTTGGTATGTTGTCAGTAAGAGAGGGGACATATGGAAGGGATCTATAAATCGAGAGTGTGGATGGTGGATGTAGAGAGTTTGGGGAAGGAGAAGTAGGCGTAGAACGGTTGATGTAAGAGTTTAAAAGTTTGTTTATGATGTGAAGTGGAAAATCATTTGAAAGAAAGATAGTCTTAATACGGTGAATGTTTGTGTTGTGGTATTGGGGATCGGATAAGGAAAGGCAACGGTGCATGAGAATTTTGGCAATATTAATTTTTTGGTGGTGGGGGTGCTGAGAAAAATAGTTAAGTAGCCTACCGGAGTAAGTGGGTTTGTTATACCAGTCAGTGGACAAGGAGCCGTCATTATTCTTTATAATAAGCCGGTCAAGAAAGGGGAGGGAAGAGTTAGTTTCGGTTTCAACGGTGAAATGAAGGCGAGGGTGGTAAGAGTTAAAAGAAGAAATGATATGAGGGATTTTATCCAGGTTTAGAAAGAGAAAAAGGTCGTCTACATATTTTTTGATAAATAAAATGTCGTTGTGGAATAAAGGGATGACGGAATCAAGGAGGTCATTGAGCACAATGTTAGAGAGATCGGGGGCGAGAGAGTTTCCCATGGCGAGACTTGATGTTTGGTGAACAAACTTTCCTTGAAAAGTTAAATATCCGGATTTGCAACATAGTTCAAGTGATTCAAGATATGAGGCTAAGTTAAGAGTGGTAAGTGGCTCTATTGTAGTCCAGTTTTTTTCCACAATTTGGAGTGCTTGTCGATGGGTATGTTGGTGAAGAGGCTTTCAGCATCAAATGAAGTAAGAATGAAGTTAGCGGGAATTCTAAGGGATATTAATTTTTCTCGTAGTTGAAAAGAGTTGTGGATGTCGTAAGGGTTATCATGGCTCAGGAACTGAAGATATATAAAATATTTAAAAATACAAAAAAGAGCCTGTGCACTTCATCTCCAATATTGATCTCCAAGGAAACCAAATTTATCTCAAAAGTGATCATTGGACGTAGTACGTTCAATGGTGAAGTGTGAAAATTCAAAAATGAAAAATTAATAGATACACTTTAATGTACTTCTTCATTACGGAACTATATAATAGTATTTTTAACTTAATTTATAATATTTCATGTTTTGTTCTAGTACAATATTTAATTCCTACATCTACACTGTATTTATTTTTTTATTAATCTACTTTTAGTTCTTGTTTTTAATTAATTAGTTGCTTTTCTTAATTTTTTAATTGTATCATTTTACTTATTGTATTTTTTACTTGATTTGTTTTCTTCTTTTATCTTTTTAATATTCTTAATATAATAAAACGCTTCAGTGTTTTCTCCCTTTACTTACACATAGTATGCGGATTAAGTAATATTTAAAAAAAAACTTCTCTTATATAGGGATACTATGCAAGAGAAAAGAAAAAGGTGTTTAAAATTGGCTGTCCCTGCCATGGCCTGCTTAGATTACAACCATTCGTGTTCTATTGCCACTTAATAATTTGAACGATTCTTAAAATTTACTAGACCAAAATGTAATTATATTTTAAGGTTTCTATATGTCTTCTCTAAAAAACAAATGTTTTGGATGAAGCCAAATTGATATCTTTTTCAAACTCGTGATATATATAAAATAATATAAAAACAGTTTCATCGTTATTAATTTTTTATCAGCTCCTCGGGCTAATTGGACGAAGCAATTAGACCCATGTGAATCTTTTTTAACTCGAGCCACAGAAAACAAATTGATTGAAAGTTATTGCGGATAAAGACAAATAACAGATGGATAACACTGCTGACTGGATAATTGTGTTGTGCTGTATATGGAGATATTCAAGAAGCTAGGAGTTACAACACTTTTCCAAAAGTTAGTTCTAAATATTCATATTTCATTTCAAGCTTTAATTCAGATTTTATAAAAAGTGCAAGGATACTACTTTGCCTTTTAAAGCCACTAAAAAGCATTCATCCGCCTCAAATTTAATTTATCAAGAATGTTATATATTATGATAATTTCTGTGATGTCACAATGTACTGCTTTAAGTCACATAAGATTAGTTTTAGGCAGCAATAAAAATATTATCCTTTCTTCAATAAAGCTTTTTTGTAGTAGATAAACTAATATTATTATCGATTATCGATAAGATATTAACATTCTTTTATTCATGCCATGCTGTGATAACATTTTTTTTTTCTTAAACAATCATTAAACACCAACTATATAATACAAATTGAACATATTCAGACATTACAATCGGATTAAATTAGGTTGAAAAGAAACTCTAACTTTATTGTAATTATTAATGTTCCCATATAATCTATACATAAGTATTTCTTTACACGTCTCTATTCAGTATTGCAGGTATTGTTTAGACACTGTCCTTTGTCCATTTCTGAGAAATAGACAATAGAAAATTGATCTAACCAATAGAAAATTTGAGAAAGAAAATAGAAAATTTATTTTTTAGATACCGCTGGTTATCTCCAAATTTACATTAATCGTCAATTTGAAGATAACCAGTGGTTAATAATTGTTATCGACCATCACTATTACTTGGTTACACTATGGGCATCTACTCAAGTGGTTAATAATTGTTATCGACCATCACTATTACTTGGTTACACTATGGGCATCTACACAAGTTAATAATTGTTATCGACCATCACTATTACTTGGTTACACTATGGGCATCTACAACCCACAAGACGCCACTATGAATATAGTGCAAAAGACGTGTGTTTTGCCAAAATAAAGTTCCAGAACCTTGATTTTTCTTTTTTCAGGATAAAAAAAAATGTTTTTTGACAAATTAGAAGTAAGACTTTTTTTTAATATCAACCCGAAAGACATTATTATACTTTTTACTGTGGCTGTTCTAAAGCAGGTATCTTTCGAGCATACGCACTACATTTAACCTCAACTAGGCACTACCGAGGTCAGGATTCATCATTGAAACAAAGCTAATAATTACTTTCACCTCTTTTTATTTATTAATATTCACAATTGTATTAAAAATATATACAACAAATAAATATGGTTTGTTATATTCAATGACGTGGTAGAGTCTTGTGGATAATATACCCATTGATAAAATTCCAATAATATTTCTAAAGTAGAAGATCTCGAGGACATCTTCTTTTAGCCCTAGCCTAGAATGATTATCAGGCAATGAAGAAGAAGAGGATAGAAACAAGAGGGTTAGTAAGGAGGGGTCTGATTTGGTCACTGTGGATAAAATAGACTATTTCATCCAATTTTGTCCATCCTGGACAAATTCAATAAACACTAATCATCCTCACGAAACCAAAAAATAGTGTTTTTATTCTGAATTAATAAAAAACAACCAATGTTTTAATTAGAGTTTTTCCCCCAACAAGAGAATTTCAATTTACTGTAAACATGTACAGGACAGAACATAGTAAAAAATAATAAAGGCAATATATACGAAAATAGCAAAATATACGATTCAAATTCATCTTCACTTTCTTTTTTCTCTTTTATTTAAAATTCTGCATGCGATTAACGATAACAGGTTTTGAGGTCCTGCTTGCCCAGTCCCCTGTTTTAACTATTTTATTGTAACATTCTTTATTTATCAGGAATATTTTTCCACAATCTGACTTTTTCAGCGGGTAGTTCCCGGAATTAGGGGTATGTGAGAACCGTTGTATTAAAGACAAATATCCCTTAACCATTTGATCATTTCTCAAGTACTGACTTCATGTCCATGTTGTTCATGTCGTATATTTTGAATAGTGAACTGAACAAAATGCACAGCTTGGTTTGGGCGGTTAGGGAGTTAATCATGGAAGGATTAATATCTGGTTCTGGGCGAATTGGCAGCATTTCGAAAAATTGAGGTCCTGCTGATTTTGGTTTTAATTATTTTGTGTGATTTTAAAAAAAAAAAATAGGCTTGAAAATATGATCACTAATAAATTGAATGAAAAAAAAAAAAAAAACGCGAGTAAAACACATAATAGATGTAAACTGTTTTTAAAAAACAAAACAATGAACATAAAGGACTCCTTTGTCTTAAATAATAATTAACTTTTGTCTGGTGTGCTGTTCATTAACTTGTGAAGAATGCACTTGATGTCTTCAACCTTCTTCAATGCTTTAAAAATTAGTACTATCGTGTTCCAGAATTATTCTTTGATTGGGTGTCCTGACATTTGTGAGCTTTTTATTTTACTTATTTGCCACATGAGTATTGCTTAACCTGAACTTCTAGGGTGTTTTGTTTTAATTACACGCACGCAAGCAGAATCCAAATTTAATTTTTTAAGCAGAAATCAATTTAACACGCCAAAATAAGAATAAATGGTTTTTAGAACTTTGCATTGGTTTTCGGTGATTCAGACCTTAGGAACGTTTGGGTCTTAAAATTCAATCATATATATTATGAGAATCCTGTAGTAAAATATCTCTTTCCAATTGATATTTCAGGATTAAGAATACTGGAGAAGAACTAAATGATGTTACCAAGTCAACTTATCTACTAAAAGAAACTTAATTCACCTTAACTAAGACCTAACAAGTTTCATTTCGAATTTCTCAAAACCATTGCCAAGCTACAATTTTGAGCTCCCTGTATATGTTACTTTTGTCATTTAGCAAATTTATTTATATATTTATTTTTCTCTATGCGAATTCATAAAATTACAAAACAAGTATATCTGTGTGTATATATATTTATAGTTACAGCCTGTTACCCTGTGTATATAAATGAGTCAGCTGTTACTTAGATGTCAACTGACTGAGGAGATCAGCTGATCGAATGTATATAAAGAGATGTACCGAACACAATAAAGCTAGTATGAAACAGCAGTTCAAGCGTGTTACATCTTATTCCTTCTTCTCTTTTTTTTTTACATTTTGCTTTCGCCGATACTTAGCTGGTGCCGAAACCCAGGAACTTTGGGTACCGGAGTAATTTTCAGTCTAAATCAATTTTTTTTTTCATTCTTCTCTTTAAATTATGACCAGTAACGGAATAGTGAGAAGAGAATATGAACCAAAACAACCTCAAGCCTAAGTCAACCAAACGTTTGCAGCAGGCAACCCACCTCCGGAGGAAATTCAGCCACTACCAGAAGTCTCTTTAGCGCAATTTCATGCCACGACGCTATAATGGATTAAGGTCCGTATGGCAACCGGCCAGGACCTGAGGATGGCGGTGTCTCACCTAGAAAAATTCACCGGATAGACAGGAGAATTAAATCATTTTTTAAAAGGAAGCGATCGCTAATAGGGCGAATACAAGGGAAAATGTCAGAGGATCTACTGGACAGCGAGAATGCAAAAGCATTGAAAGCAGCGATAGTCTGCCGAGTAAAAAGAAATATCTTAAATTAGATTAAGGCAGATGAAGAGACCCCCTAGAGGGTCATCAAAGAAATATTAAAGAAGGCCTTCGGAGGACGACGGCGGACTCCATAGCAGGGTATATTCATGATGATCAGAGAAACGAAAAACCGAGACAGTCTAGTAGGGAATATGCCGCAGAACTCCTGGCATGCTATAACAGAAACGCTGAATAAGAATAAACTCAGCGAGATGATGGAGACAATCCAAGTACAGGGTCGGATGTAATTACTATCCACCGATAGGATTCAGTTAGCAAGATAACAGGGGAAGAAGGAGGGAATGCCGAGTGACCGATCGTATGTGGAATGTGCTAAAGATAGAAACAAGCGCTAGAGAGGTGGAGGCCCGAATTGGAGTAGTAGAGCCAGGGTGGACCCGGATAGAATACCAACGTCCCAGAAACATGCCCAACCCTAGGAGGAGGAGATAACACGTAGAGGGTAGAAGAGAACTAGCACTACCAAGTAACCAAGAAAATAGAAGAAGCCTGGCTAAACCCAGAAACAATAGTCGTCGGGAGGACCGCAAGTGTCACGGTTGTTGAATGATTGGGTATTTAGTGGCGCATTACCCGCGCGCACGAGATGCTTTGAATGCGAGAATGAAGGGCACATAGCAAAATAGTGCCCATATATGTACCGAAGAAGAGATGTGCGACGGAGCGAACCAACGGATATCAACGCCCAACAAATACGGAGAAGCCACCGTAGGTTGAGTAGATCTTCAAATGAATCTACGGAAGCATCAGGATTATCAGAGAACGAAAAAGAAGTCGAGGAGCCACGTAACCGAGGTAGTCAAGGGGACAAGGTGGAAACAAGAGGTTGGAAACGAGGGAACAGAGAAGAATGGAGGCGAGGGACTGGGGAGAGGAAGACGAGAGACATCTGAAGGGGTTGTCAGTGGAGGGACGACCGTACACTGCTGAATTATAACGTGAGAGAGAAGAGCGGCGGTCTGCCTATAATAGAGATAGCACGGGTGAGGTGCCTGGTGGACACTGACAGTTCCAACACCATCATGAGCCGAGAAGCCTTGCAAAAATTGTGTGATGAAGATAGGACACCTATGATTCATAAATACCAATGTAAATTGATCACCCTGGTTGGCCCTTGTGACATGGGAGGTGGAGAAGGGGTTGGACCGGAGGGGATTTAGTAGGGAGAACTTGGCGGTACATATTGTAGTTAGTATGCCAAGGGAATACAAAGTGATTGTGGGGTGTGACCTGCTAGGGAAGGTGGATGCTAAGGTTAATAATATGAACGGAAATGGAGAATCAAGTTGGGAGATAAAATGTACAAATGTCATTTTCAGCAGAAGAACGCGGGCGCTCGGGTTGGAGCAATCAATCAGGCCGAAGACTGGAGACTACGCCTTAGGAGGTAATATAAAGATATATTTTTTATAGAAGGGGACATGCTCGGGACGACCGGGAGGATGGTCCATGAG
>NW_027111002.1:152343-160495 GCF_000696795.3 Halyomorpha halys | reverse complement strand
GATAGTACATCCCCATACAATAGTCCATTGTGGCCGGTTAAAAAGAAGAGCGCGCCAGGTGAAACTACTGAAAAGTACAAAGTGGTGATAGATTACAGGAAGCTGAATGAGAATACTATAGACGAAAAGTATTCGATCCCCAGATTTGAAAAAAAATTGGACAGGCTGAGCGGGGCGACAGAATTCAGCACATTGGAAGGCCGGATATCATAAAGTAAAAATGCACCCTGAGGATCAACATAAGACGCCATTTACTTTTGAAAGGGGTCACTCTGAGTTTACAAGGATGCCGTTTGGCCTTAAAAATGCCCCATAACCTTCCAGCGCCTAATTGACGAGTTTTTGAGGGTAATAGACGAATCTGTAAGTCAGATTTATATGGACATTCTACTAGTGTTCGGTAAGAACGATGAAGAACATGTGTAGAATTTACACAACGCATTCCAGAGAATTAGGCAATTTAAGCTCTAATTATCAGGAGAGAAATCATCCTTCAGGATTAAATAAATTATTTGGGCCCCACGATTTCCAGGGAAGGAACAAGGATAAACTGACGCTGATAAAGTTGCAGCTATACGGAAGATGGCGATTCCTAGGGATGTGAAGGGAGTTCGGTGGTTGTTGAGAACTCTAAATTATATTTGTGCTAGAAATGGCCGAGTAATCAGTCTCACTCAAAAACCTTCTGAAGAATGGCAGAAAGGTGATCATCTCCCCGATGGTAGCAGACAATATCAGGGGTTGTATGGAGAAGCTGCAGCAGGAGCCGGTGCTTGTGTTCGCGGACTTTACTCAGCAATTCAATATCAATACAGACGCGAGTGAGTAAGCACTGGGAGCGGTGTTGTCTCAGGAAGGGCCCCCTTCACTCACTCAGTAGTGTAATGCTCTGAGGTCTGAAGAAAATTATCACCTGTACGTTCGAAATGAAAATGTTTGGGAGGAGATCAATTGGCTATGGTGTGATGAACTGATAGGAATGGACAGAGCATTCGTCCGTGGCAAACTGATGGTGGAAACTCTTTTGGAAGAAGAACGACAACGAGAAGTCACCCTAGCGTATCATCAGAGTAACACTAATCATCGTGGAATGCCTAAGATTATGCAGGCCTTAAAGAGAAGATACTTTTGGTGGGGGATGAAGAAGACTATCACGGAGGTTGTAGGACATTGCGAAGCTTGTCTACGCACGAAATATGACAGAAACCTGCCAAAAGGGAGAAGAGAGGAAACACAAACCACAGATGTACCGCTAAACGATCTACAGATTGATACTGTCCCCTGGAGAGGATATAAATGGATAAATATGATTAATACCTTCAGTAAGGCGGCAATGACGCATCAGGTGCAGGGAAAGTCGGCGGGAGCAGTGTTGATACCTCTACGGTTGTGGTTCAAATTCTACGGTGTTCTAGACCGCATCACATCGGACGAAGGCAGAGAATTCGATAATACCGTGATTCTAACATCACACTCCTCAAAACTCTCCTCTTCTTCTACGAGTTTCTCCGGTTCTTCTCCAAGTCCTCTTTTCTTGCTGACCATTCTCTCGCTCAGTTTCTTCTGCTTCATTTTCTTTCTCCGAGGTCTCGGACAATTCTGTGGCTTCACTCGCGGATCCATTCGTCCTTCCGAAGATTTTCCTCCTCCGTAATCTCTGTGCGTTTATCTCCATGGGTTCAGGCTGATTCTGCTCTTTCCGGCGATACATGTAGGGACACTGTCGGGTTATATGTCCCTCTGCCCTACATTCAAAACATCTCGTGTGCGGGCAATGCGCCACTAGATACCAAAACTTCCCGCAGCCAAGACACTTGCGGTCTTCCCGCCGACCATTGTTTCTGGGTCTCGCCTGGGACGCTGTGTTTTCCTGGTTAATATTTCTCTCTCTCCTAGCATCTCTGTTCTCTCTCCTTCTCCAAGGGTTAGGCGTGTTTCTCGGTCTTTGATATTCTATCCGGGTCTACCCCGGCTGTTCTACTTCCATTCGAGTCACCGCCTCCCTAGCGCTTGTCTCTATGAGATTTTGAGCACATTCCAGAAACGAGCGGTCTTTCGGCATTCCTTCCTTCTTCCCCAGTTCTTTTGCCAACTGAATCTTCAGTACCATGGATAAGAATTGCATCCAACCCTCTACTTGGATTTTCTCCATCATCTCGCTGAGTTTATCAGCGATTCTGTTATAGCGTGGAGTTCTGCAGCATACTGCCCACTAGACTGTCTCGGTTTTTTCGTTTCTCTTATCATCATGAATATATCCTCCTCTGGCGTCCACCGTCCTCCTCCGAATGCCTTCTTTAGTCTTTCTTTTATGACCTTCCAGGGGGTCTCTTCATCTGCCTGAATCTGATTTAGGATACTTCTTTTTACTCGGCAGACTACCGCTACTTTCAGTGCTTTAGCATCCTCGTTATCCAGTAGATCCTCCAATTTCTTCGCTTCTATTCGTCCCATTAGGCGATCGCCACCTTTTAAAAAATGATTTAATTCTCCGGTCTCCCCGGTGAACTTTTCTAGGTCCGACAATGCCTTCCTCAGGTCCTGGGCGGTTGCCGTACGGATCTTAATCCATTCAAGCGTCGTGGCATGAAATTGCGCTAAAGAGACTTCTGGTAGTGGCTGAATCTGCTCCGGAGATGGGTTAGCTGCTGCTAAAGTTTGGTTGACTCCAGCTTGAGGTTGGTTCATATTCTCCAGGTTCAGAACTGCTCTTCTCACTATTCCGTTACTGGTCATAAGTCAAAGAGAAGAAAAAAAAAAATCTTTTAGACTGAAAATTACTCCGGTATATAAAGTTCCTGGGTTTCGGCACCAGTTATCTTTTACTCAAGTGAAACTAAAAATAATAGGAGAGAGAGGAGTGCGAAATGAAACGCTTTGAAAGTGCTGTCAAAGACTGATCTATTTGCGGAGCCTGTCCGTCTATATATATACAATAGGTATCGAGTACAGCTGATATGGACCTGTCAGCTGATCAATATGCATAAACCTTTACATTTTTAATCGAATGTTTTCGGCCTTGATTTATTAATTGTTAGTTTTTTTCTAAACGGTATATGCATATGTAAATACACAATTGAAAAATTAAGAAAAATAACATGCTATGTGAATTTTTAGGGAAAATTAATGCAGTAATCTTGTTTGGAACAATAGTTTTAAATACTCCTTACATACATATATGTTCTTAAACTTACAATTTAAGGATTCGAAAAATTGAATTCCAGTCATCAAAATACGAATATAAAATCATTTAATACAAATAAATTTCTGATAGCTCTTCTAATATTGATAAAATTTTAGGTTGGTAATCAGGGTAGTTCATGTAGTCTTTTCTTTATGTTTTCATAAATGCTTTCGATGTAATAATATTATAAATAAAACCATAAAGTTGACTATTGCAGAATTTGGTTTGTTTTTTTTGTGCACATTTCGATTATTTACTGCACAAAAATACTGGTCACAAACTTATCAGATTCCCTGGAAAAAAAAACAAATAGTCCATCTCTATTGAAAATTCTGAAGTTGGGTGCGTTAAAAAAATTACAGAATGTTAGAAAGTGAAAAATACCTTCAAAAGATAGGATACAAACCACTGTTTTGACCAAGGCAAAATCATATTAATCATAAGTAATATAGTATATTTTTAATTATTTTCATGATTTGTCTGTCGTTTAGCAAATTAGTCGTACGTTATATCACTTAACGTGTGAGCCTGGTCATCACTATCACACAAGTTCATATAATGTTAAAATGTCTAAAATAATATTTTGCTTTTCCATATTCATTTACGTTCAGCTGATGTGTTAATTGGAAATAATTATTCAAATCCGTCATTAGCTTATAAAGATCCTTGTAAATATATAAAATACAATATTAATCCTGTTACATGAATAATAAAGGATTAAAACTGTACTTTATCTCTGTCTACAAGTATTAAACAACAATCAGCAACTCATAATTTTTAAAAAAATCTGATAAAAAATCAAGGGATAATTAACTAGGTTGTGAAAATATTACAACAATCGGAAAAATCTAAAATTGTCAAAATATCATCTATAAAAGTATATTATAACTTGAATATATACTAATCTCATTTCACAGCTGTAAATGATTGTGATACGCTATACATCATAATTGAATCAATATTGTTTTTTAAAACCGCAGTCAGATTTTATCAGAATTATTGTATTAATGATAAATCCTTACCAACGAGTTTTATTAAACGAAAGAAGAAAATGAATTCTAAAAACCCCAATGTGACAACTTGGACTACTCGAGAGTAGTAGGGAATTGTTAAAATTAAATAGACTACCAGAGATTCTTAAAAAATAAAATACCAAGTAAGGTAAACATCTCTCAGTGTAATTTTATTATAAAACTAATATAATCAACTATTGATTTATAATACACTGCATTTCCTGTAGAATTCAATCAGGCATTAAATTTATTTCTTATAGTGAATTTCGAAACTCGAAATTCTAATTTATTTAACGAACTAGTCGAACTCGAATTTCTAGTCGAAAAATTAAACTTTTTTTTAATTATGTTGAGGTTTTGTCAGCCAAACTCTTCTTTTTTTTTGTCAAATTGAATCTTTTTATATTGAATTGCACATAGAACAATGGAATAGAAAAAATATCGTAAACTTTGAAATGCAAATTTCATATTAAATTAATATATCTGTAAAGTAAAAAAAAGTACGTTTAATAAACTTATAGCTAACATTTTACTTTATAAAATAATTCAATTTATTATTTTTTTTGTGAGGAAATTTAAAATTCAATAAAAGAACGTGTTGATGGGAGATGAGCAGATTCTGACCAACAGAATCTTTGGATTATATGGACCCAGCTTGTCAAAATAGGAAATATTTTAAAATAGTTTAATTTGTTCGGCAATTGTCTAACTGAAAAGTTAATTTTTATTAATTAAAATTAAAAATTTATATATACACCGGGAAATGGAAAAGAAGTCAACTTACCCCGACATTTGGATACTTTGGTACTGGCCGTAATAGTAAGAAGGCAAGCACTAGCGATGACACTTGACAGCAACCGGGTGGAGCACATTCTCGTTGTAGCGCTAACTCAGATGTAGGCTTTCTCTTTACTATCCCCTCCATCACATCCGTATCCGACCTTGCCTAAGTATTCATCTGTCTATTACACGTGTTTTATTTGATATTATTTGGTCATAATGTTATAATTGCGCCTTTTATTGTTTCCATAAATTCTTCCATTATTCATGATTGAATCAGTGTAATTTTTACGGAGTCGCGACAAAGAATGAAACGGTAAAACATCAAACTTTCCCATGACTACGATAGTGCTATTAATGAGGATCATGAAATGAATGGAAATCTGATTTGATCAACTGTAAATAATGCGTTTAAATTAATTGTGTAAATAAATATTACTGTGAACATAAGGAAATATAGATATAGATGGGTGAAAGTAAAAATGAGTGAGAATTGGGCAGATACCTAAAAGGAGCGGTTTAGGAAGGTCAGGTACTCGCTGAAGCAAGGATTAAGGACATAGTCTAGTTACGTTGATAAATCCCTGGGCACATTAGAGGTCACGCTGAAAAGTCACATTTTAATTAATAACTAATTGTAGTCAAAACATTTTGATGTTATTACTATTTCACTATGTTTAAAGTTATTTTTGGTTGTTACTAATTTTCAATCATTGTACGACTATTTGAACTGATATTGCTGTTGTAGTTCTGATCAAACGATTTTTATTTTGCTTATGTTGTCAGCATAATAAGTTGCCAAGTTTCTAATGTCTGTTTTATTATCGAAGAGTTTGATGTAAATAATGATAACTTTTAGTGGGTCTTGAGGGTGAGACAATGATACAACTATATTCAGGCGACGTTTCGCAGCTTTATTCTTTGCATAGTCATTCCCTACAATAAAAAAAAAAGAGTTTTTTTAAAACAAATAATTTCTATTATTTGTAATAATTAACTTATTATTAAAAAGCTACATGTACACATTAATGTTAAAGCCACCTCAAATCGACCATGTCTTTTTGTTGGAAGGCTTTAAAAATGAACAAAAACAAAACTGGCTCGGATTAAACATTTATTTGGTTCAATTTATACATGGTAAAAAAAAAAAAAACTAAAAAAACTAACATAAATAAAACATACAAGCAAAGATAAAAGTAAAATTTGATAAATTATGAAATTATGAAAATTAAAATAAAATAAACTAATTTACAAAAAAACAAATAATATGTAAAATAAATACTGGTCGACGGTTAATCATTAATCCTCTCCGATAGGTCAGAGGAAGATATTCTGCTTGTCGAGATGTGCAGGTAGAAGCTCCATTGCTAAATACTCCGCTGCAACTCTCAAACTGGTCCAAAGTTGGTGCAATGGCTTACAAACAGTCGATGTCCCAAAAGCTAAGATGGCTACACTGGCACTCATTGTGGGCAGACAGGGTCTAGTTGTTTTATTAATTATACGAGCCGATTGATTAGCAACAACTCATATTGCACTCAAAGGCCAGAAACGCAGAAAAGGTCTGGTTTCGAACTGTAATAACGACTAAAACACTCAACAAATGTTCAAACTATAAACGCAGACAGGGCTGCTTAGACGCTACCAGGGCCACTAATTAGTCGCTACTGCTCCAAAAAACTAAGATGGTCGGTCCGTTGCTAGGTGACACAACAATGATCACTCCTAGCAACTGTCTCTATTACTCATTATTAGAAACAAATTCTTCACACATTCTTCTTTTCAAACAACTAAATCTAAATAAAACAATACAAATAAAAATAAATGTAACTAAATTAAATACTAATAAAACTATATAACTAAAACTATAAAACTAAATACTAAAAATACTATTTAAAATTATTTACAGCGTAATTATATTATGGCGTTAACACATTATAATTTAAGATTAATAACTACCCCTGTCGAACCGATTCGCTACCTTGGACTACATTTGGACAAACGATTAACTTGGAATCCTCACACAAGACTGAAAAGACAGGAAACTGCACGTCGATTTCGACTATTATACCACTTACTAAACTAAACTTCCAACGCATTATGAAAGACTGATCTACATGTCTGTAATAAGGCCAATCTGGTCATATGCAGTTGAGCTTTAGGGCTCCAATAAACCTTCGAATTCTCTCGTGTTCAATCCTTATAATCCAAAATCCTTCGTAAAATCCTCAATGCTCCTTACTTTGTCACAAATAAAATCATACATAAAGACCTTAATATTCCTATGTGATCTAGCCCGAACCAGATATCACTCCTTCCATTATAAACTCCCTAACCACTCAAACCCCCTAGTTTCTAACCTTGCATCCTCTTCCATTCCTGGCAATCCTCCGAGGCGTCTGAAAAGAAGATGGCCACGAGACCAGCTAATGTAAAATGTCATTAGAGTGCCTGTGTTTTGGTTTTTTCAATATGTAACCGTTCTTTCTAGCAGGTGATCCGACTGTTATTTCTGTTTTGTATTCTGTCATTTTATATTTAGTGTTGTTAATAATGTCTTATGTATTTATTAGGTTAGAGTATCTACAAATCGACAAAAAATCGGATGTACAAACTTTAAATTCATTTTACTCTAACCCAATAAATATATAAGAAATAATTAATAACGCTAAATATAAAAAGGAAAGATTCAAAACATATTGACTACTTGCTAGAAAGAACGGTCACGTGTTGGAAAAACCTAGGGGCCTGGACCCTCACAAGCACTGAAGAGAAGGAGCTCTTCGTCTTCGAGAAGATCCTCCGCCGATTATTCGAACTAGTTAAGGTCGGTGAGCATTGGGAGAGGAGGAATAGAGAGATCTACGATTTGTACGGGGATGTGGATGTAATGGCACATATCAGGTTGGGAAGAGTGCGTTGGGCTGGACATATTGATAGAATACAAGAAGATAGTATTCCAAGGAAGTTGTTCGACGGAAGGCTCTATCGAACAAGAGGAAGAGGTAGACCACGGGAGGGAGGTTAGATGGGAGGATGCTTCGTCCGGGACACCCGAGACCTGTTCAACACCCACAACTGGCGAGGCACCGCCACAAGATAAGGTCATCTAGAGCAGGCCAAGGAATTAGTTAGTTAGCAATAATTAACTATCTCTCATTTTGAGTGGTAATAA
>NW_027111002.1:135598-148673 GCF_000696795.3 Halyomorpha halys | reverse complement strand
CCAGGACATTCTGTTATAAATTTTAATAAATATAAAATTAATTCATAGTCACACTACCTCTATTTTACTTTTTATTATTACTCATTTTATTTATTCATTATTATTATTTTTTTTCTATTTTCTTCTCTCGTCCCTTTTTCAAATTAACTTGTTTCTTTTTACTATTAGAGGGCAATTGTTTGTTTGTGCCAATATCATTATTTTTTGTTATTGATTTTACTTTCCTCTTTTATGAAGATGCATTATTCTTGTCTATTTATTTTATTATATATTTTTTCTTTTAATAATAACATTGTATATAGTTAGAAGTGTCTTTTCTACGATACTATAATCAACTGTTAAAATATATATATAATATAACGGTTATATCAACCATGTAAGGCCCACCAGGCCGATCTGGTATAAAATAAAATATAAACATAGAATAAAAACTCTTTTAATTGCATAAATTTGTAAAGAATGTATAGACATGGGTTACCTATGATCAATTGATAATAAGAAACTTGCATAGCAGCGTAACTATTAATCTTGTGGATGTACCATACTAAACTACTTCAATGACTTATTTCCTACGAAAATATATCAATGAGCTTGGAAACAGTTCCAAAGCTGGTTCCATCATCTCGTATAACTTTTATTAATTTTTAATTTAGAAAAAGAACGTTCTTCTTCTACTGCATTAACTAGAGAAATCAAATAAATTAAAATGAATGATTGTACACGCAGAAGGTTAAGTAAACATTAATCATCTGTGATTTACAAATAGAAAGTCTTCCAAATATTTTACAAAAGCCATCTTAGTTAATTGATTTTTGGATGAAGAATTCGGTGAGTAAACATTTGAAAATATGGCAGCAAACTTGTTGACTTGATATTCATTTCATTTCACCCCCTCTTTTGGGGGCTCCAAAGCGTTGTGCTCAATGCTCTAGTTGAGTTGTCCCCCCTATCAGCACCCCGAAAAATATAGAGTTAGCTACAAAAAAAATCACCAGAATATTTCCAGAATAATGCGGGAAGATATCCAGATAGCGTTGTTGGTTTAAGACCACTGGGGATCTGAAAATTTATAGTAGTGTATTTATATTTATATTTAGTATATTTATTGGGTAGGTTGTAGAAATATGGCCGACCTAAGGTTTGAACAGTTGTAGTTTACTCAATATCCTATCAAATTCCCTGGAATTTTTCTTACAGCAAGAGTAATCTATCTACTTTCAAAGTAAAGTAAGAAAATGAATTAAGAAAGAAGTTTAGGAGGAATTACGAGCATTCGCCCAAACCATTATGAGTAGGTCATGTTAAGACCAGGGGTCCCAAATATGGCCTATTACTTTACATTGTTACCCAGAAAAAATCAAAATTAAAGTTCTACACGATTCAATTCATAAAATTATCGCAGAAGGTAGTAACATATGAACAAATTTATAAGGTTACTTTTCACATTCTGGACACATATGCAGCCTGTCAAGTTGGCTGACATACCTACTGGACAATTGGTGGACATAAGTTCAACACATGAAGGGCAAATAGATGTTTTAAGCCCTTCATGCATACAAAATTGAACACTGACCTCCTCAGATACTTATTTTAAGTTAATTGGAACATGCATTACAATGTAGATCGATATATATTTGTACTGTAAACCACCTACTCTGCCTTTAGAGAGGGTACAACTAAACTCTAAAAGAGGTTTAGCCAGAGGATAATACACATATGATGTAAATGCATTTTCATTGGATAAAATTTATTCTTCTATAATTACAAGATTTTTTTTCTTTTGTTTTGTCTACTTGTTACAAACATAACAAATAATCAATTTTTAATATGTACCTTGATTACATATTCCACAAATGAACATATTGATTTTAAGAAAAGCGTTAAACACATAGACATAACAAGGAGAGATTAAGTAAAAGATTAATATCGATTTTATTTTATGGGTTTAACAGGTTACTGTTTTCCGTCAATGTAGTCATCAACATCGTTTGAATTACCAGCGCCCTTCAGAGGTAAGTTCTTGAGCACCGATTTCAGTAAAGTTTCTGGAACGTTATTTTCTGAAACAAAAGCAGCATTTTTTTAGTCAAAAGTTTATCACATAATGGTAATAAGAACTTGTGAATTCAACATTTCAGAGTGATTGATTTGACAAAGTTTCGGTATACTACAGCACCAGTGAGCATTGGCCTAAATTTGCGCTGCTACGTGTATAAAAAAACTAAACTTGATGAATAAACATCAAGGATCAATTTAAAAACAGTATTTTCTATAACTAACTGTTATATGTTACGAGAGATGAGAACTGTTCTCTATCTTATGAGTAAAGCAACTTTATATTTTGTTACAGAACGTTAATTATTATCTCAGGTGAAGTATAAAATGAGAGAACAAAGAAGAAATGATATTATTCAATTGTAATATTTAATGTATTTATTGGAACGACATTACACTATTAAAGTTCAAAGTTCTTTTATAAACTATTTTTTTCTAGCAGGGTTGCCGCTCATCTAGTGCTCAACTACGGCAGTCACCTTAGTAGCTTTAATTGTGAAAAGTTTGTGAGTCAAACGTCAGAGGATCTAAAAAAAATGCTCTAAGAATTAGCGTTGGAGGTTCAAAAAAGTTGTATTAATTTTTTTTTTTTGAGGATAGGTGAATATAAATAATCTATTAGATAATATTGAATGCAACAGACATTAAATCATTCAATCATAGTGTAGAATTTTAAATTTGAGATTTTAAGTTTCTCCTTAAAGTTTCACATCAACTTTTCTCCAATTCGACCCAGTTTTTTTTTTAATTTGACCCCGTAATCACATGTTACCCCACGCTGGTTATAAGACTCAACATTATCATCCACCAATCGAAAACTTTTTTTAGGGTTGATAAAGTTATTCCAAACAGGTTATTATTAAGTGATATAATTAATATTGTGAAAGTTACAGTTTAGTTGTCGCCACAGACCATCATGGTTAATAACTATCATTCCCAAAAAATCATTTACGAAATAAAGGAAGAGAAGCCTAGCTTTTGTGGAAGACCTTTCACAAAAGATTTATTTTATTAACAACACTATTTTATTTCTCGCTTAACATATTTGTAAAAGATCTTTGTCAAAGCATTTAATAGTTTAATCCCGGCCATAGAAAACTTATTATTTATTTTTTTTTTCACCTCACAACGCTATGTGGTAACGAGTATTTCAGATTATCATGAATTTATTTTTTTAATATTTGATAAGGAATTTATAATAGAGAACCATGATAAATGTTTTTATAGTTGCTAAATAGGTAAATGGGTTAGTAGGTGGTACCTTGGCGGTAGGCGACAGGGATGAGCTCCATCCTCTTGTTCAGCCTGCCCAAGCGAGGTCCAAACCAAAGTCCTCCATTTCCGGAAGCGCCGTTCCTCTTCGGACCGGATTTCCCAACTCGAGGAAAAGGAATCAGTTGTTCTCTCTTGACTGGTAATTCGTGGGACAAATAATATTATTAATACATTCATTACACAAGATACGGAATAGTATGTTGGAAGAAATATTACAACGCTTCAAGAGTACCCTTCTACAATTTAACAAAGTTGCCGGAGGAAAAGGCAATTACTGCTAATGATTTGAAAAGGGCAAAGGAGGCTTTTTATACACTGAAATATTGATATAAGATATAACGTAACGATTCGGGCACCTTTGAGTGAGTGGCGGAAACGGGAGCTTTCCTTGATTTTGTACCAGGAGAATTACTAAAGGATCTTCAATCCTCTCATCTCATCATAGGAACAATTTTCAAAGCCGTTGCAACGTATAAAAATAGTGAAAATGTCGATAAATAGATAAACTTTGAAAAACAAGAAATCTTCTATTTTATATCCAATAGGAAACAGTTTCAACTTATAATGGGGGAAGGCATTTTCAGTCCATTCCTGAAATTTGTAGAGTTTATATTGTTCATACAGATTATTTCTTATTCAGTATTTTATACAATACCAATTTGTCTTATTATTTTTGAAAAAAGTAATGAAACTGAGTAAGGATATGTGATGAATAATGTAATTGCATCTAATGCCAATAATATTGCAAGTCTTAATCATTCATTCTGTTTATTGCTATGCAAATGGCGGAAAACAACTCTATTGCATAAAATACAACCTCTAATGAAATGAACATGAAATATACATTTCGTAAAATGAAACGTGGAGAAGAAACCCATCAGTGATACTACTCAAGTCAAAAACAATCTCCTGGGTTTATTTGATTTCCCTTAAAGACTAAATCAATTGCTGTGGGGTGGGTATAAAAATAGAGACAAGTGTGGATTAGGTGGAAATGTGAGCCCTAAGAGACAATATAGGGTGTGTTTTTTAGGTAAACCGAGACGAATAGCCCCTACGTGATCGGCTCCCGTGTAAGGAAGTAGTTATCCCCCTTAGTCCTTTTGCTCTAATCCTCCCAGCAGGTTACCTTAATATGCCTTTTCTTTCATTTATAAAATACCGGATATTGTAAAATCTAAGGAATAATTTTATATGAAATGAGGTCTGGTTTTCCTACTGATTTTTATATTTCTTATCTCCACGTTCTCATTACCGCTGTAGAATAAACGAATCATTTTATCCGACGATCTATTTCGATTACGTGACAAATTGCGCTGTGGATTCTTGAATGAGAGTAAAAATATTTTATTTTGACTTGATTGTAAGCATGGGATAAAATTGATCGGACACTGACATACAAACTTTAAACAAATCAACCCTTTTTCCTATGTAAAATTACTCTGTACTTCTCGAATTCGTTACATTATGAAAATTATGCTGATAAAATTAGAACTTTGAAGGACCCTGTGACGTATTATTAATATTTCGTTTCATTAGCCATCTTTACACGGTTTTGTCGTTTTTTTAAAATTGTAAATAACCAATTAATCGTCGACGTTTGCTACGCTTCCCCCCCCCCAAAAAAAATTGTTATGGTAAGTCGTTTTGTTGCGAGAGCATAACATATTTTTTAAAATAGTTATTGTCATCTTGCAATGTTGACCTCTAGTGAAAAATTTGCCAAGGCCTTCTCTTTTATTGGGTCGTTTAGTATAAAATGTCAGTTTTCACAGGAAAGTAAAACAACTTCATGAAATGGGAACATTAATATTCGAAATATTTACCCTAATTTTCTACACATTTTCCTCAACGTTTTATCAACTTTTCAATCCCAGAACTGAAAATCCAGGGTTTTGTGATGAAATTAAATAGAAAAATGCATTTTTGATCTGAGAATAATTTCAAACATTTTACTTTTATGTAGTCCAAATTTCTATACAGACTGATATCTATTGGAGATAAGAAGGATTTGGTAAGAGCTCATTTAGTTGCTGTTGGTTGTGAAACACGAGGCCTGACGATGTGGTGTAAGAGTACAGCTTCCTTCTCATTAACCAATGCAGGTTATTCTTTCATGTATTATGAGAATATGAATGCAGTACGATGTGGATGTGATGGCCTCACCTCCATACGTAAAACGGAGAAATGAATTATTCTTCCCATTGACCACCACACAGAAACTAATAATATTTTTGGATGGAAAGTTGGTTTTGCCATATGGATCGCCGACTGTTGTCATATACAATTTAGTAATTCGTATTTTTGCCCTGCGAAGCGTTTAATTTAAACAAAAGAAGAATGAAATTCATCAGCGCTTTTGTCCTTTTCTTTTGGGGTAAGCTAGTATTTGAGACTATATTGGGAATTTCAATTCTACATTGGAATATTTTAATTATAAAATGAACCAGCTAATTATTTTAAAGGTCAGTGATATATTTATTCAAAAGGTATGAAATATCGATCAAAATATAATTATGAACTGCCTACTAAAGTCGAACGTGTTAATCCACGCTTGTCCCAACTTACTCAAATAAAAAAAATGCTTACTGTCTAAATACATACTTTGACGTTCTCCAGACTCAGGGTCGATGAGAGGAAGAAAAGACCATGTGAAGGGGAAGGAGGTTCTTCCTACCCTTGGAAATGGAAAAAGGCCTGCATCTCGCTTTTCCCGAGTGCAAGGTTGGCTGATAGTCTTCTGGCCTGCAACATATCGTATTTACTCGGATAAATATCACAAGGGAATGAATATCACAATATAGAAAAATTAAAAATGTCAAGTAGCATATTTTTATACCATCGTCAACTTCATATTCATTATGCATTATCAATGTGTAATGTCCTCATTACTAAAAATAAATAATAAATGGGGAATATTAATGTATTTCAAATGACAACGGCTATATTATATATATCGTCGGTATTATGCAAATAGGTTAAATAAAAAATTTTGTGTTTTACCCAGCATGGAAAATTGTTTTTTTGAAAAACTTACATTATGTTTATATCTAGACCGTGGAACATTTATGATGTTAGCTCTCGCTCATAGTAGAACTTAACCTGGGAGTAGCAATGACTATTTCAGCAAAAGTCCCCTAAAAATACACACTTGGATGAATTTGTTCCTTTAATCCTTTAATCGAGCACCAACTACATATCCAGTAGCCTCAAAATTATGTCCTTTTTCATGAAACAATAAACAGTTGGGATAGTGATAAACATAAAATGATGATTCAGGTCAACTTAAAAACAACAAGTGAAGAATTAAAAATAAAATAACAATGGGATAAAAGATATTGATTAATATGTTCCATAAACTAACAATCTTTTGTCATTCCTCATAGAAATCTAATTTACCATGAGGATGAGTAGTGAAGAGTAGAATTGTTGATAAATCGGCAGCACTATCAATAGTATTTATTGACCGTCTGAAATGAATTCTATTACAGGCCGCTGAAATAACACTTTTTTCCAAAATCTAATCTTTTGGTTTAAAAAAAAAAAGGAGCAAAAATTAAATAAACAGAATTATTCTAATCATATTAAAAAGTCTGCAAAAAAACTTTTTTTTTATTTTATTTTTTTATTAATATAATGTAATTTACAACTGCACAAAACAATACAATAAGTAAATATATCGTATGTTTAATATACACTTGAAAATCTTGGGAAGGAACCACCCATCGGTGGTACAACAAAAAAAAAAAACTAAAACTTAAACTTAAAAAAGTGTAAAACTTTTACTTATTCATTCATTTACTTGTTCAATTTTGTTTAGGAAGCTTTATTCCTAAACAAAATTAAACACTCGAATCAAACTGTTGTTTATAAAACCATCATTGACCCTAGGGAAAGAATAGGATTATCGTTCCTAATCGATTAATCAAAACTGAAACTAAGGTTTGTATTTGGTTATGTTATGGCAGAGTTCGCTCAAAATAACTTTTCAAATTTTTTTATATAAAAACCATTAATTAGAGTAATTGAACTTCTGTAAGCATCAAAGGTAAATTGTCCACAACCATTAACATAAATTATCATAAACGAAAATTAATATTTCCATGAGCCCTTGAAACCGAAAAAGTGAATCGAGTTTATTACTTTTTTAAAACGGTTTTTTGACACAATAGCATAAGCTAATAGTTTAAGCGTTTTTATCCTCAATAATTATTCCTACTTAGAATAACAACTCAATAATTGTATTTTCTTCCTTTTGTTTGGAGGGGAGAGATTGTTCAATTACTTTAATATCTTTTTCATTTCAGGTCACATACAACGCTCCCCAACACCCGTGACCCAAAGGCGTGACTTGTATTTGCAGAACATCTACTATTTCTAAATTACGAATTTAGAATAAAAACAATAAAACACTCTTATGGCGATGATCAGTAACAAAATGTCACTTGCTGGGAAACGATAGTTTAATTTTCAATTTAATGGCCTCAAAAATTCACAACGGAAAGACTTCTCTTGTCTTTTTCTAGTATTTTAAATACAGCATTTAAAACAATCTCAATCCATCCAAGTCACTTAAAAAATAAAATTCGTCATTAGTTAATTAATAACGATTAATTACTTGCCTAGTTTGTACAAGATTTTCTATAGTTAATTGAAAGATGCACCTTAAAAGAATAATAAAATAAGTTAATGGGAATCGGTCCCAAGGTTAGGGTGTGCTAGAGGGGGAGGGGGATTTGTTTACTAGCCTCACCATTTCGACCTTGCTTCGGGAAATTACTCGTCATTTATTTGAATCATTAACTCATTATCTTGTAGAGAAGATCTTTTTTTCATATCCTGTAAACCTTCATAATATGTACGATTTAAGGTCAGTTTTATCTTTGTAAACAAAGTAAAATAAGGAGATGGGAAAATATTTATTTTTAGGTTAACTACTTATTTAAAAAGTAATTAAACACATGAAATGGCTTATACAATACTTAAATATCACAACTATGTTGAATACATTATTGTTCTCTCGGACTTCACCATCCTGCAGTACCCCTCATCTACGACAAATTAAAATTAAAACTAAGGACATCTTAAACTATATAAAAGCTCGGTGGCGAAGTACTGTTTAACTTTTAGGGAAATAAAGATTCATTTTGTTCTCTTCAATCATCACAAATCCCTTATTATTAAATTTACTTCATTGACGTAACAATCTATTTCAGTTTGTACCATTGTAAAGAAAGTGATAACAAGAAACTTTTTTTTTTTTTTTTAAGTGAATGTATTTCTCCTATTAGATTTAAAAATAAATTGTTGGCCTAGGTCGATTTCCAAACTAACTGCATAATTGCACTGAGTGTGATTTTTCGGTATTTATATAGTAAAGGATCATAATTATCTATTCATCGAAATCAATAAAAAAGTCAAATTAGGAGGTAAATATTTGGTAAGAGTAATATGAAATTAATTATTTTATCAAAAAACAAAATGTACTGATAAATTAAAAAGAAAAGTCTAGACACACAAGAATTTTATTGCACTACATACATGTTTATTTATTAAAACCAAAAGGTTCTAATAAATAAAGCGTGATATACAATTTTAATTTCAATTTGGTTTAATTTAACTTCATATATGTTGTAAAATTTTAAAAATAAAAATATGGAACTGGTAACATAGCATCCATCTCGCAGTTATGAAATACCACTTGAATGAGAGATTCTATATTAACAATATAGCAATTTTTTTATTAGTTGTCTGAATGAAGACACAAAAATGCCATGCAATTGGAGAGGTATGGCAAATATTTCATAACAATCCCACACTGCTAAAAACCAAGCTGCCTACAAAACACAGTTCATGATAATTGATACAACTTGTCTCATAAAAAAGTTTTGAAAAAATGTATATCAATTTAAAAAGTTTCTTGGCTCAATAGGATAAAACTTGGTAGAGTTACAAGACAAGAGCAGGCAACCAAAACATGACGTAGTTCAAATTCTGTAAGCTATCTTTCTGCTCCACTAGGTTCTTCCTTATGGCTTGAGCTTTATGTACCTTAAACATATAATTTAGGTTTGTTTTTGCAGCTAAAGGCCGTATGTACCAATGAAAAGACGACATTTTCATTGAAATTTTTAAAGGATCGTCTACTTTTAAGGAAAAACTTGTTATTGAGTATGTGGCTATCATAAACTGTGCTAACAGATTTGAAAATTATCCATTAACAGATCTAAAATTAGATTCTTTGTTATTTAACCAAATCAACAATTTCTCCACTCCCAACACTATGCATGAATTTGCAAAAAAAAAAACATAAATAAAAACTTTCTTAACGCAAAACATACCCATGATATTCTCAAAGAAGAAAAATAAACCTAATAAACGATGAAAAAAACTCTGAGGGTAATTATGGGAACATACTTTTAACCATTGGAAATATTACGCTGGGGAAAAAGATATATAACTGTTAAATTAATATATAAATATATGTATATATATCAGCACTATATCAGAAACGGAAGAAATTGTGAATGCTGAAAAAACAATTCATAGGAATGCAGGTCATAAAGATGCTGCAAGTATAGTCAGTATCATTTCAACTTACTTGCTGCAAGTATAGTCAGTGTCATCTCAACTTACTTGCTGCAAGTATAGTCAGTATCATCTCAAATTATTAAAGGGAACGCAAAGGTTTTAACAAGAGAAAAATGCTTGAAAGGGTCCAATTGAAGAATCTTTCGCTCTATTAATTCACAAGAGGCCACAGTGAGGGAGGTTCTAAACTATTTTGCCTCGTGGTCACGCTCAGCTGACGACTTTCATGATTGACTAGATTGAGAAAATACTAATTAATAAATAAAATTAATAAAAAAGTATATCCACAAAATGGAACATTTTCACTCGCATTATAAATAAAGATATCGTGATGGCTCCGTTGGCTCCGTGTTTAATTTCATCAGATTCCAACCACTATCGCTTACTTATGCACAAACGTATATTCCTTGAAACACGAATTTGAAATATTTTCAATCAGATTGTTTGTTTTGGTCCAATGTTGTTGAAAAATTGGGGGTCGGTGTAAGCATGGTCTAATTTAAATTTTATTCACTATTTTTGCTTACTCGAAACGTACGGTTTAGGATTTTTTTAAAACAATTTTTTTTCGAAACAGTAGCCACAAAAACCATTTAAAACTGTAATAAAATAATTTTTCCCAGCTAGGGTATATAAAATATACATAATATAGCGAAAAAATGTGTGATTTAGAAGCGATATGGCTAACTGAAACTTTGAAAAAAATCGACAATTCTAATGTTTTAATAGAATATATCGCTATGGATTCTCACCTAGACCCAGCGAAGTATGATAAAGTATATGAATATTTCACCACTAGAAATAAACCGAACATTCCTTGTAAAAAAAAAGTCAGTACAAGAATGATCGTCATTTAGGTTGATGGGTCGAGAAGAGATGTTTCCACATCATGTGTAGTGCTAGTGCACCATGTACTAACATTACATACTCCTCAAGTTTATAAACCAGATAATAAAAAGATTAAACATCAGTAATATAGAATTTTCAATATAGATTTCGTTGAGCTAAGCTGTATCGCGAAGGCTAGAAAAAACATTTCTTCGCACCTCTGCTCAGGCATCTATCATGTTTGTATATAAATAGAAATATTTCAAAAATACTGTTTTTACATCAGAATTTTAAATATTAATTCATAAGTGCTCACTCTAAATTGTTGCGTAGCCTATCAAGTTTTATAAACTGCTATTCGAAGTTTTGTATTCCAAGAGCAATTTAATGAAATCCGCTGAGATAGGGATGCTTTCTTAAAAATTTTCAGTGGTCTTTTGTCTGAAAACGACTTAATTTTCGAAGATGAACTAGATTACTTAGAACTTAAGATTCGAAGATAATTGGCCATAGAATTAAAAAAAGGTTCTTAACGGGACTATGGGCGGGATCCCACCATTACAAGCCATTTCAATTCCATTTAGTAAATAACTAAAACATACACACCAATAAAATAAGAAGAAATAGATTATAACTACACATTACAATTCCAGATTTAGTAAATCATTTTGAAGCCTAATATTGAATTGTTCCTTCCTGAAATTATAAGACAACCGAGTTAAATCTTGAAACAAACGGGACCTACCATAAGATTTTATCAATATCTCCATCGTATTACTGGCTCACATTTTTTAGAAATGTAGCGGAGTATATACTATGAATAAAGGAAGGTTCAATGTATTCAATTATTTATTGAGGGTCAAAGTCATTCTTTATTAACCGTTATTGCACTTTCCCTTCCTTATAGGAAGAGAGAATGCCTGAAAATATTTCGGCTTGTGAACTATTGTCGAATGAATATTGGAAAAAAAATTTACCTGGAGCCGCCCTAGAGCAACTGACCAAGAGGAAGAGGGATGCGACAAGGCAGAAGACGTTGGACATGGTAAACTGTTAGGGTTGCCACCCCTCAGAGGGTATATATAGCCAAGTTCCACCCTCAGCTTACGCCCCTCCCATTGCTCCACCCACTACCCCCATCTATATCGCTAAATTGCAATTTTTAAACATTAACTATAATATATATAAAACTATCTTTATCAGTTTGATATTTTGAATGAAAAAATAATGATTTCTTGATAACTCTCGTGTCTTTTTCTGAATTCTGAACAAATTTTAGCTTAGCACGGATAAATTCAATTCAATTACTAGATAAATACATAGGATTCAATTTCAACCGCGCTTTTTTCTACAACTTCTATATCCATCTTAGGAGCATTTCTTAATGTATTTAACAATTTTATTGGTAAATATTTCACCATTTTTGAAATTATTTTACACATTTATTTTAGACCATATTTTCCTTTTTCCTTTTTATTTTTTTAATCTAGAAGAATTTTTTTTGGAATTAGAAAAAACAAAATTAATCCATGGATTGGTTCTCAATTATTTTCCAGGAAGCCTAAAGTAAATACATAGTGAAAATTAACGGTTTCAATGTGATTCTGAGGTCCTTTTTCTAACAGTTTCTTTCAACTTAAAATCCTACGGATAGACCATTTAAATGTGAAAAAAGAAATCGAAAAATGAACGAAGAATGATTTTTATTCTCTGTACGTTTGATTAAATAATCAATTTCATAAAATAAATTTTATTTATTGGTTTATGGCCAAGGTTTAGGAAAAGTGGATACTAACACCTACAATTATCTATATACGGCCTTCAAAGGATTTTCGGAAAAATTTATGGGGCAACAGTTGCCAGAACAAACGTTTCGTAAAAATTATCTTCATGATATTAGAGAAAATTATTTTGAACAAATCCTGAGCTAGCCCAGATAAGAATTATTATTTGTATCTACGCTGGAGTAGAAGAACGTGTGGGAATTGCTGAGCTTAGTTCGCGAGATTTTATTACTTTCAAGCTCTATGAATATCAATTAAGTCTGTCGGTAGCTAGAAATCGATTTCGTGAAACTATTGTCAATGATTTGTTTTTGAAAAATTAAAGATACATCTCACTTGCAAATGAAAAGGAAGAGGATGGTTATTTAATTTAAAAATTCACATTTAATGTATTTTTTAAAACTTCATTTTGTCAAAGTAAAAAGTTTTATGCTGTATTTTGTTTATTTTTAATAAAATTTAAATTTAAATTTCCCCATTTTTTTTTAATTATTTATTTATTGTAATTTACAACTGTACAAAATAATACAATAGGTAAATAT
>NW_027111002.1:124879-134073 GCF_000696795.3 Halyomorpha halys | reverse complement strand
GATGTTCATTATTTCTGAGGGATGAAAGGCATTAGGAGGAAGGGTTCCCTATTTTTAGAGTTTTTTTTAAATATTGAATTTTCATTTTTTTTATTAACTACTTACGTACATATTTTGACTTTTTAGTTCCATAAATATCTCATCCCTTATTATAAAAAAAAATAGATAATTTATAAAATATTTTCTTTTATCTATGTTCAGTTAATGGTAATGCATAGTTTTGCTTTTTATGGCGTATATAACCCTCAGCTTCCGGAAAATTTTGAGGGCTTTTTTAGATAACCGACTTGAGTACTTGCCAAACAGAATTTTATTCGCAAGATCACCTTTTAAAGTTGATGGAAATAAAAGACTTGTGAGGTCTCACGCGTTTCTTTCGGGTTATTTCCATTGAGCGCTTTATCCATCTTAAACTAGACAAATCTTACTCCTTAGAACTTCTTTCAGAATTTCGAGAACAATTTATCTAAGATATTTTGATTACATTTCTAGTCCTATGTTTTTACGATACGACCGTGAGGTATGCGAAAGAACATTCCAAGGTGGGCACAGATACAAATTAATTATTAAATTATAGATAAGATTGTCAAGGTTGCAGTCAAAAGGAAACAAAAATAGTTAACAACTATTTATTTTCCGACGTTTCACCCCACTTTGCAGAGCTTCATTAGGGCTGTTCAAGGTGTTAAGTTTAGAAACTTTGAAATTCTGGTAACTTTAGAGACTTTAAAAGTCTGGTAACTTTAGATTGATAACTTTAGAGACTTTAAAAGTCTGGTAACTTTAGATTGATAACTTTAGGGACTTTAAAAGTCTGGTAACTTTAGATTGATAACTTTAGAGACTTTGAAAGTCTCTAAAGCTATCAACTTGAACAACCCTGATGAAGCCCTACAAAGAAAATAAATAGTTGTTAACTATTTTTGTTCTCTGTACTGTATAGACCATCAATTAAAAATTCTAAGATTATTCCTACATTCATAAAAAATAACTTCAATTGATTTTCATTAAATTTTCCACAATTTTCATTGCAAAGCCTCATACTTTTCGTTGTTAATAGTAGCGATAGCATTAGTTTTAAGAGGAACAGTTTGCTGAACTTGTTAAAACTAACTTTGTCACCTCAGCTTTCACCTTCTGGATGAGCACAGAAAATATTTGAAGTTGTTTCCGAGAGCTCTTCTGTAGTAAGAAAATCTAATTGCCAAAGTGTACCAAATTATAAACAAAATCAAGGAGAGAGCATTATTCAGAAAAACTTCAAGCTTACTTAACATTGCATAGTTGATCATCTCTTAAACAAACTAACACTTAAATAAATTTATTCATAAAACATTAACCCACAATTATTTTTTTTTTAAATATTTTTATAAAAAACTTTCTTCAAAGCAAAAATGACTGTTAACGACATCCAAGGCTGTTTTTTGCTCATTTATTATTTACCCTAGGTTGTTAATCTCCCCTTGTATTTTATTTATTCTTTTAATAAGCTCAAGAGTTTAATTGATCAGCTCTGAATCAGCCAGCAAATTAAATGAACAAACCGGTAATGAATAATTATAATGTATTGCAAGTACATCCGTACATCGCAGTATCTCTTCTCCTTATAGACCAATATCATTAGACAGTTTTAGTAAGTAAAGCTCCCGTTAATATTTTCACACCAAATGTTCTTAGAGAAAATTTGAATTAGTTAGATCATAGAATATACTTTTTGATATTTAACACGGATTGTAGAATTGCAAACGTGATTAGGGGAAGTATCTTTTTTGAGAGCAAGATTTACAAGTAAATCTACATAAAACTAATTTGTATTGAAAATTAATCAAAAACCGTTGTAAAACTACGTTGAAGGGAAAAAAAGTGTGTTTTTTTCGGAATATTCTTTTCAAGGTCTGGCTTTTAAGTCATGAGACACCGACAAGACATTTAATGAGCCTAAACGTTTTAGCCAATTTCTAGACTTTTTTTGATAATATTCGTTACAGATAAGATAACTATTGAAACATAGGCAGCCTTTTCAAACTTTAAAAAAACAGAAAAGAATCAATTATATATTCAACGCTCACCCTATTAAATAAACCCAGTTTTAATATGCAAAATACATTAAAAATGGATAAATTTAATATTTAAAAACTGCCTCAAAATAACATTTTTTTGATTCTTTGACAAGTACAAAAAAAAAAAAATTGCAGCTACTTACAAAACTCAGTAATCTCTATGGCAGCAAAACTGAAGATCGAGGGTTTTATTTTAACTCAAAATGAGAATTTGTAGACAGAGAATAGACCGAATCTTTTTTTTTTTTTTTTTTTTTTTTTTTTTTTTTTTTTTTTTTTTTTTTTTTTTTTTTTTGGGAGGAAAAAAATTTTTTTTTTTTTTTTTTTTTTTTTTTTTTTTTTTTTTTTTTTTTTTTTTTTTTTTTTTTTTTAATGAGGTGGAAGGAAGTTAAAAGGTCTATTTTCTGATTTCTAAATTTTCTAAAATCACAAATATTAGTGATATAGTAGTTCAAAAGAAAAAAAAGTACAAATAGCGAAATTTTACTTAATATAAAGCACAACGCTAATGGTAATACTTTATACACGGCCAAGGGAGTTAATGCGTTACCTTAGTAACTTCAAAACTGTAGCTGTACCGGTTAGAACAGGTTGGTTATCTGTAGGATTTACTAAGAGGAACTGGAAGAAAGCCTAAGGAGAGTCAATGACGCTCTCCCTTGAGAACGGAGCTTCCATCCAAACTGTAAAAGCAGATGACACCATAAAATATCTGGATTACACATTATTGGGAAAGCTGGTATTTAATGAGGAGACGGTGACAAAACTTAACAACAACCTCGACAAATTAGTGAACTCCTGCTTGCTCAAAGCCGCAACGAAAGATTAATATTATCAATCAATATTTGTTCCCGGTCCTTACTTTTCCAGACTGCACCCCTTACAAAGATGCGTCCTACGGTATTGGAGTGTATTGATACAAATATTCGCAGGAGTATCAAGCCAATCATCTGACTCCTCTTTGGTGTCAGAAGAGTCATATATGCACTGGGAGGTATTGAGGACTAGGTCTAATCCGCTGTCAATGAGAGGCTCCTCTGCCAGGGCCCAGCAACTGTCTAATGTAAACTTATTTGTCTTATTTTGTTTTAAACTTCTTTTATCTCTTTTTAATTTATTTATTTGTTTGTAACATATTTATTATCTTTAACCTATTGATTTGGTGTCAACATTATTACCAATTGTTATTTTATTTTAATTTGTTTCTACATTTTCATTTTTTTATAACATTATCTTATTACTTCTTTTTTTATGCTTACTCAAAGTATCAACTTTAAATGAGTTCATAAATTTAAAGTAAAATGTGTGTAGTAACCTCAATATAAGTACAATGGAAAAAGAAATAAATATAAAAAAAAAAAATATTTATTTAAAAAAGATTTTTAAATATTGTACTGTGGTGGTTTTTACACAAAACAACTCACAATAAAACTTATTAAATTATAAATTTTATTGAGGACAGAACAAAATGAACGTCTTACACTGTGTATCTTGAAAACTTGATCGACATTGTTTTCACTCGTGTTGTTTTTGGCGGACTCTATATGTATCAACCAAACAATAAAAGATACATTTATAACATAATTAACAAATTATATTTATTATTATAACAACATTGATAATTATCAATTAAATTTATTATTAAATTATTACTACTTACATTTAATTTTAAAATACCACATTTTAAAAAACACTAAAAATATAAAATAATCTCTTGCAGGTGGTGCCGCCACATCACTCTCCCTCCCCAGTAACTTTGTTACGTTAGAAATCGCGAGGGCAAATGCACAGCTCTACCTGAACGTGTCTTCTTCAAAGCTGCTTTAGGCTGCACAGAGTCCCCCGGTTCATCAGTTGGTGGTCCAATAGATTGCTCCGATGCTGAATCGCTGTCATCACACAACAGATACGCTGGCTTTAACCGGTCAAGCGACACATTTGCTTGTATATCCTTGATGTTTAATGAGTAGTACTTCTCTGCTCGTCAAATGACAACAATATGGCTTTTCCAAACTTGCCCTTACGCGATCCACTCTAACAAAGACGTGTGTGGTGTTTGATAAGTCTTTATGGATAAAGGTCGTAGTCTTGTTCTTGTGTGCCACTGGTCTTGGGCGCAAACGGTCCATTTGCTGACGCAGAATGCTGATGAATATTGGCACATCCGAACTGGGCCTGGGAGTCTCAAAGGCACTCCATGGCATACCATCTCTGCTATGGTTGCTGAGGCATCTTCATTAAAACAAGTTCTTAGGCCTAAAAGAATAGTTGGAATTACTTGTGTCCACAGTGGTTTTACATGATCTTTAATGGTCGATTTCAGCACTCGGTGAAAACGCTCGATCTTTCCATTTGACTGTGGGTGATGAGCAGTTGTATGGTTTAGTTTTATTCCGCATATTGAGGTCAATAATTTAAAAAGTTTGCCTTCATCAGTAATTATGGTAGCAGATGTTCCAAACCGACAGATCCACTGTTGATAGAAATTCTGTGCAATGTTTTCGGCTAACGTCTCTTTCAAGGTTATAAATTCAGTCCATCCAGTAAATCGGTCTATAGAGGAGACTCCTCACCTCCGGATTCTTTTTACTAGTAGGACCATCCAGAATCGACATTCAATTAATAGATAAGTATCACAGGTAACCTTAAAATACCAAAGATAGTAAAAGGTAATACTCAACATGATTTATTCTCTTTCCCATAATAAAGCATCCCCTAATTTATGTTTTTTTCTGTTTTAGAGGGATCAGAAAAAAAAAATCGGTCGATACACGTTAAGCAATGGGTGTATTCTTCAGACGGTGGCAGGGGTCCAAATAGATCTAAACCCGATAACAGTGGAAAATCTTTCATCTGCAATGGGGTATTTCTGGGAACTTTGCGATACAGGCTGTTCATGTTTCATTTTTCCATGAGTGCAAATTATTTTTCATATTGGTCCAATCTGTTTAGAACATATCAGCTTAACCGTAGCTCTGATTCCTGAGTGTGACATATTATGATAATGTTTGAATATATTATAACGGAAATCTTTTGGAAAATATGGCCTAATTTCCTTTGTTGAAACATCACACCATAATTGGCTTCCGTTTTCAAGAGTGTAGGTTTTGAAAATCAAACCTATTTGCAGAAATACGAAGTTGTTGAAGTTCTTCATCATGTGTTTGTGCTCCTGCTATTTGGGTTTAATCATTTACAGAGCATTCTTCTAACCAAGACATGTAATCTGCAATCATATTGTTTTTTTCCTGAATAATGAACCAAGGTTGTTGTGAACTGAGAAATATTTAAAGTACTTGATTGACATATGGATAGCTGTCAATTCTCGATCATTTGTAGATTATTTGCACAGTGTTTCAGAAAACTTTTTGGAGAAAAATGCAATAGGTTTCCATGAATTGTTTTTGCATTGTTGCAGCTGCTAAGTCAGATGCATCTACAAATAGTGAAAGCCCCACCATCGGGATTTGGGTATGTTATCAGGGGTGCATTACATAAGGCTTGTTCAAAATCTTCCATAGTTTTTGGTGTCCATGCAATCTTAGTTTTATCATTTTTCCTAGCACCCTTAAGAAAATTAGTGAGATTTGCTAAATTACCTGTAGCATGATGTATATGCCTGCGATAGAAGTTCAGCATTCCTAAGTAAGACCTGAGGTGTTTAATAGTTATTGGTAAATTATGATTGACAATGGCACTCACTCTGTCGGGATCAGGTTTTGTACCATTTGACGATATAAGGTAACTAAGAAAAAATATATTTTCCACACCAAACCCTGATTTACTAATGTTTATCTACTAGTTTTTTATTTTTTCAGATCAATTACCAAACCAAAATTGTGTAGAAAATCAGCTCCTAAAATACCTTTATTGGTTTTAACTAAAAAGAAAGTCCACTCTATTTATCGTCTTAGTCCTAGGTCAATTTGAAGAACTTTGTTTCCAAATGTAGAAATCCCCGTGTTGTTTGCAGCAAATAACTTAATCCCAGTGTCTTGATTTGCACCACTATCAAATAGAAAGCGTATACCTGTATTCTTGTCTTACATGAACATACGTTGTTGTTGTTGACCTGGAATATTTACAGCTGCACAGTTGGTCAGTTCTGTGTCTGCCGTGAGGAGTTTCCCTTCTCCAAATTCCATTGACATTCAGATGTGCACACAGACGGTGTACATTTCTTTCCGTAACGATAATGGCCAAAACAATACTTTCCTTTTGGATAAAAAACATTTATTTCGACTGTTACTACGAGAACGAACAGACGAGTAATCTCTACCTAAACTTCTAGATATTCTAGACTCAAGTGGAGATAGTCATTTATCCAGTTCCTCCAGCGTCGAATCGATTGTGGATTAAATTTATTATTATAACAACATTTATTATTATCAAATAAATTTATTATTGAATTATTACTATTTACTTTTAATTGAGTCTAATGCCGGTATTGGTCAGAGTAACAACTCATTAGTGGCTCTCTGCAATTTCTCGTTAGTTTTAGTGTTAGTACGTCAAACCATACGACAATTCTTTTACCATCTATTTATTATAATATAGTCTACAGTTTAGTGAAGTTTTATAAGACAATAGTACTGCTTAAGAAAGTTTTAACTAATAAAGAAACATTTATTTAAGAAATAAAGAAAACGTCTAATCGTGGTAAGAGCTAAGGTATCTGTTATAGACCTCGTGCGCATGCACCTCTACGGCTCCCCTCTACTTACCATCACTATCTGTTATCTTCAGACCTCGTGCGCATGCACCTCTACGGCTCCCCTCTACTTACCATCACTATCTTGGCTGTTGACAAACATAATACGTCTATTTAGTGCTCGAGTGGTTATAGAAGGATATAATTTGTCCCTCCGTTCAAAAATAAGAATCATTTAATAAATACAATGGGCATTACTAACGAAGATATAATGAGTGTTATCAAGGCAATGAATATAATATTGAAATATTGAAAAGAATAATAAAATAAATGCTGAGCTCATTCAGGAACTAAATTCCATTAAAAACACTTGTACTGCCCTAGAAGAAATAACCGATAAGCTTCAAGGAGAAGTAAACTTCTTGGAACGGCAGCTCAGGAAAAATAATTTTGTTCTTTATAATGTCCCCCACACAGACAATGAAAATACATTGGGAAAAGTTAAAGAGGTTTTAAACCAGGCAAATATAAGTCTCCCTGATTACGTGATACCAATATTAGTGTCATTAAATAACAATAATCTCAAACAAGAAATATTTAGGCAGAAAGAAATACTAAAAAGTAAAAAAATTTCCATCAATCACGATAAAATATTGGAGGAAAGGGAAGAAGGGAGAAAAATATATTCATATCTTAAAAATTTACGCAATATTGATGAAAATGTTTCCTATAAGAAAGGCTTTTTTTAAATAAGAGGCTCACATTATCGGATAAAAGAAGTAGAAAATATTCTTAAACAACAGGAATCAGAAAGTTTAAAACCTAGTTCAAACGCACAACAAGAGGGTATACAACCAAAATCATCTGATAAAGAGCAGGTTAATAAAAAAAGAAAGACTGGCTCAATTCAGATTTCGTTCTAGGAGTCTTTCAACTGTATCAAATGACCAGATACCTACCTGACAACTTATCGGTCACTCTCGCAGTGCCACTCGGTCTCAAAACCATATCATGGCTTCCAATAAGGTTAATATTTTTCAAAAGATAGAATGTAGACTGATCTTGTGAAATATAAATGTTTTTAAAAAATTTATTTAAATGTACCAGTAACGAATGTGAAGTTAATGGAAGGAACTCAGTGTTATGTTTTGTAGAGAGTATACTGTGTTATGAATTTGTACAAGACTTTGTCTTTCACAAATAAAATCAAATTAATCTATTTACTTTTAATTTAAAATACCACATTTCAAGAAACACTAAAAATATAAAATAATCTCTTGCGCACGGTACCAAAGTATTTCGTTTATATTATTTTTTTATATGAAAATCTGAACAAGTTAGTCGCCTCTTGCCTGCTTAAGCCTGAGCAAAAGGTCAATATTGTTAACAAATATGTGTTCCCAGGTCTTACTTGTAGGAGTGTCAAGGCTATGATAGGACTTCCTGCGAACACCTCCATGGTGATCCTGTACGCTGCGAGGAGGTATAGATTTCTGGGCTTAATCCGCTGCCAATGGGAGGCTCATTTACAGCATTGGTCCATTGCTCAGCGACTGTCCAATGTACCTAATGCCCTGTTCCAGTCCTCGGTCGATTGTTCAGCCGAAATTGCTGAATGTACCGATAGATTGAGCGTTGATCAGGGCCATCGGAGTGTAAGGGCTCTAGGGCAATCGCTACGTGAGAATGCGTTTAAGGAATGGGCCAATTGCAGGTGACAGGGCATTGGAGTGCGCCACTTCAAAGAGACCTCAAAAGCAAATAAATTTATATATGACGAGAAAATTCTTACGGGTTCTGAATTGTTCAATGCCTTGAAACTAAACATCAATTATGCACCCCTGCGTGGAGTCCCAGGCGTCAGCGGACAGGTCAGAGAAGTTGGGAGTCGCATATGCTGCAATGCGTCTGAAACACCAGCACATGTACTGGGAAAATGCCCCCAACAACTTCCTCCTCGTAACACGCCGGCACCCCGGAGTAAAGCATGAATTGGTGAATCTCCTTAGAGAAAGGGATTTTGCCTGCTTCGGCGAGGTCTACTGCATAGATTCGGAGGGATCCACGCGATATGCCGATATTGTCGTTTTCCCCAAAACAGGTAAGTCGGCATTCATTCAGGATCCTACAGTGAGATATGAAAGTAATGACCTTGACTAGGCACATAAAATAGATAGAGAAAAGAGGGAAATTTATAATAAATGTATCCCTTTTCTTAAGAAAAAGTTCCGTGAGAACTTCGGGGAAAGAGACTACGTGAGAGGCCTCTGGTTCCGAGCTCGTGGAACTATACCGAGCACAACAAGGAGCTTCATGGAGGAATTCCCGTTTTAATATCAAGGATGTGGCAAAAATGGCAGAAGAAATAATTCTGTAATCCCTGGGAATCATCCACCATCACTTGCATGGAGCTGAGAATGCTGGTGATGTCCCGGAGAGCATCCATATATTGCACATTATGTATCTTAATTATTCTATATATA
>NW_027111002.1:119923-124764 GCF_000696795.3 Halyomorpha halys | reverse complement strand
AACGTCCGTATTGAGTATTATGTATATTTAGATTTTTTTTTATTATATTTAATATGGCTATATATATTCTTTTACACTTTAACTTAAATTTAATTGTATGAGTGATGGAAAGGAAAAGAGAGAAAATTTTGTAAAATTGAAACATTAGAAAAATTAAACATACTTAAAGAGCGATAAAAAGCTGCAAAACATGTGTAAGGGAAGAAATAATAAATAATAAAAAGGAAAAAAATAAATCAGCTACAATTTTTGTACACAATGTAGAAATTTTTATAATGTGACATTTAAAAAATAATATGATGTGACTATTTTTATTAATAGGACTATAAATAATTGTGATTCACTAGTTATAAGTATGCTGTGTTTAAGACAGTACAATGAAGTTGGCCATCACAACACTTTCTAATAAAGTGTTTTTCTCCCCCTTGTCTTTTAAGATAGTTTATTATGCTGTGGGTTAGCGACCCACTGTATTTAGGCAGCATCCCATCCTATCAGTAAAGCATTTCTCTAACAGGAAGAAACGTTTAGGCGCCTCACACCACCGACCTGGCAGATGTAGAAAAATTGGCTCGCTCTTGTACATTCATCCTTTTATATCTGAAACTTACGATAGTCTAACTTGTAGCAGTTACAACATGAAAAGTTGTAATTATTATATTAATTCAATTCTTTCATTTTATTTTTTTAAATAATTACGAATTCTATGTCATTTTGTCTGATCAAATTTGTTGACAGGAACAAGAAAAGAGAGATAGGGCGGGTATTCTGGCGGCTATTGATGTTTGGTAATTAATCATTTTGATTAGGAATAATTTCCATGGGTAAGGAAAATATATGGATCGGAGTACACCATTTTAAATGTAGGTGAGGAATATGATGGCTTTCCGAGGAAGAAGTTTTAGTCAGTACGATGTGGCATGTTATTAGGTCGTATCCAGAACCTCTGTTGGTAGGTAATTTCTGCATGATATTGAATATCTCTCAAGGATGAAATGCTGAAGATAGGAGGGTCATTTGGAGTGGGGTATTCAATTCTTCTCTAATGCATTCGATGTGGATTGGATTAAGGCTCAGAGGTTCCTACAAAATTAAATCTTATCTTAAAAATTTTACTTCTGAGAGTCTCCTCGTCGGTTACAGGCTTGTCACTTTGCCATTAAATTTTAAATACAGATAAATTTAACACTATTAACACACCTTGCTGATAAAATTTGACTGATTTGACTGAAATTAATAACCTGGGCAAAATAGCCAGCAAAAAGTTTATAAATTATCAGATGTGAGGAAATTTATTATGAAGATTGTCCTAGCTTTGGGGCTCCATTAAACCATCGAATTCCTCCCGTATCCAATCCTTACAGTCCAAAATCCTTAAATTTCCTGACTTTGTCACAAATCAAGTCATCCATCCGGACCTCAATGTTGGCCAGTACCAGACACCAATCCTTTTATGGTAAACTTCACAACTACCCAAAACCTCTTGTTTTTAACCTGGCTTCTCCTTCATTACCTGATAATCCTCCTATGTGTCTGAAAAGAAGATGGCCCCCAGATCTTCTTCTCTAGAAATGCTATTGAAGTTCTATCAATGGGTAGATTTTCCACATGTTTGTATCGTGTCATTTTATAACTTATAGCAAATTTACTAGTTGTATATATTTTTATACAGTTGTAAATAACAATAAATAAATTATTTTAAAAAAAATATTTTCCTTGAGGATGCCCGGATTGCCCGAAACTTTGGACATTTAAGGAAATAATAAAGAGTGTTTAGAGACTTAACTTGGTTACTAATAAGTTAATTTAACACACAGAAATTTTGATGCTGTGCAACTTTTGAATTTGATTTTAAAACATAGAAATTCCATAAAAAAGTTATAGAAATTAATTTAGTTCAGCCTGTGTCCAATGGTACAGACGTTTTAAAGTCAATATATTGAATGTCTTGGCAAAGTTGGTAAACATAGAAGGTTTTGCAGCATCAATTTCAACTACATCACTGTCCTGAATTTATAATTTTAGGCCATCATTGACGCTAAATTTGATTTTGTTCGATTCTTGAAACGTTTTTACATCTATTTACCGTCTAATATAAGGATATCCTGCTTTCAAAAAAATTATTTCTACCAAATATCCTTATTTTTCTGGCCTATAAACAAAACTAATAACTTTCATTTATAAATATAAAACGTCGTGAACAGGCCCACCGTCAGGGCGAGACAGAGGGATTAAAATCTCCGGTGCACAGGCTTCCGTGGTGCCTACAATAAGCATTGACTTAAGAATCTATGAAGTCAAATATTTGTTGAAAACAATATTGCAAATAAAAACTCATTTCAGTTGTAACAATTAATATCATGTGTATTGTTAATACATTATTTAAAGAGTAAAGAAAGTGTTGTCTATTGATTCTAGCTTAGTTGTCTATCTCAACCAGAATCCTCACACTTTCCTAGCAACCATAAGCCACACTATACTACGTCTTAATGTAATTTTATCTTAACAACATAAATAGAAAACTATATTACTTTTGGTAAACCGTTGCAAAATTTTAACTTTTCTATTCAACATACACATATCAGATGGCATTAGTGAATCCTATTCATATTTTAGGTCTTAGGGAACGATATGTTTCCATATGAAGCTTTTTGAAGCCTTTTCGAGGTTGTAGTAACCGTAAATGAAAAGAAAGTTGGATGAAAAACAATAGTAGTTCTTGAATAGACAATTAACGAAAATCCTGTGCAGAAGCATGGATGTCCTTATTTTTTATTTTAGCAATAAACCAAGAGGATATGATGACAAAACTGCGAACTCTTATGTATTGTTTAATATATATATTTTTTCAACACTAGAACTGGTTAACTTGGCTGATGACCGCCATGCTTTCTGTCAATAATGAATAAAGACAGCTAAAGAAAAGAATCCATACTGGTCACACGATTAGAAAAACTAAATGAAATTTTTATCGAATGGCTTTTAAGCAATATTATTTGATTAATTCATTGCAATCACAAAACAAGTAGTTTTTAGTCAATAAAAGAACTGATAATCAATCATTTTTGGACTAGATAAATTGACAAATATATAGGCTATATAAATAAATAATATGCTATATAAATAGATAAATAGTAGTTAGTATTTATTACAGACATGAAGATTAATTTTAGTCACAATATTATGCATAAAGAAATAATATTGACGAGGATATATTTTTCCACGACTAATGCACGGTGCTTAATTCTAAGAAATTTCATTATATCACCGCTCATAATCTGGGGATCACTCCAACCTAATTTTGGAAACCAGAAGTATTTGGAATTTAATTTCCTGAGATAAAGATTTAACTGAGGGGCTTTACAAGAGCTCGGTGGTAATGAAAAAAAAAAGAGCAACCTAATTTGTTGGTCTTTAAATAAACTGATTTTCATTTTAATTAACATGACCTTTTAAGGCTTTCAACACCTTACCTGTCTGAGGTTCAGGCGGTACTGCATTTAAAGACTGAATGAAAGTCCATATGGACTCTAGTCCCCCTTAAATGCACGCTCAATACTATTGAACCTGAATTTCGCGAATTTTATGATAATATATATTTTATTTTATTTAAATCGAATGTTACAACTTCATAAACGAGGTTTATGACAAGGGTTTTATTTTCAAACAGCTTTGTATTTTAATTCTGATTCATTAAGAAACCATTTTAAAGAAGGAAAAACAATAAATCAAAAAGTACAAGAACTTATATTTTCACAAAAAAAAAAATCATAATTGGCCAAAAAAGTACATACATTTTTTTATTTTCGCTTTAGCAAAATGACGATCGTCTTCATGTCGTTGTGAATCGTCTTGAGCCAATTATTGAAACAAACTGCGTTTCTTAACCCAGTTGTTCTCATATGGTGAGGCGGGCTTCAGTATCGAATCTAATTCTTGTCTATGTCTAACTCATTTGTATTTACTGTTTCTAAATAAAAATAAATCAAAAACATCCTCAGAAGGATTAACAGTGAGGTCTCAACCAATGATGAACTAAGTCAGAGCAGGCCTGTAACAAATGTTAAGTAGAGACCCTGTGTTATTTATGATAAAAAAATATATAATAAACTTATCACGATTTAATGAGAGTTGATTATGTAATGTTATAATTTATTATGATATAGTATAATTATAATATAGTATATCATATTATTTAATGAGAGATAACAAACACTATGTAAATCAATTTCTTCAGATAATTTACATTCCATATTCATTAAGGTTAGAATTAAAGATACTTAAATCCCTTACATTTGGGTAACATGATACAAATGAATTTTCCATATAACTTTATAAAATTTCAGTCCAAGAACTGGTTATCTTTTGTTGTTTACAGCAGCAGCCATAATAGTTTTTAAAAATTCTTTTTTTTTTTTTTTTTTATTTATTTATTTATTGAATGTAATTTACAACTGTATAAATAATAAATACAATAAGTAAATCAGTGGACTGTTTCATTTACACTTTAAAATTTTGAGAAGGAACAACCCGTTGGTGATACTTCAAGCATTAATTTAAATTAGAAGGTCCCGTGGCCATCTTCTTTTCAGAAGCCTCGGAGGATTATCAGGGGTTGTTAAGGATGAGAGATTAAGAATGGGTTAGGATGTATAAGAAATTTGGAATGAAAAGACGCATATCTGATTTGAGCCAAATGGGATGTTAAGGTCTTTGTGAATGAGTTTATTTGTAACGTAATAAGGAGCATCAAGGATTTTGGATTGTAAGAATTGGATGCGGGAGGAATTTGATGGTTTGGTAGAGCCCCAAAGCTCAATTCCATATGTCCAAATTGGTCT
>NW_027111002.1:104120-118378 GCF_000696795.3 Halyomorpha halys | reverse complement strand
TAAAATATGCAGTTAAAAAAGTACAGGAGACGTACGTAAAACAAAAAACAATACAGGAAAAAAAATGAATAAGAAGAAAGTAAAGATTAAATAAACGTCATGAAAGAATAAATATAAATAAAAATAATAATAATGATATTAAATGATGATAAATGAGCAAAGAACAAATCAGGACAACCTACCTGTTCAAAGCGAACGGTTGAACAGAAGGCGACAATAAAGCGGAAGCGTGGAGGAGTGGAGAAGTGGTGGCCAGCCGTTTAACGGCTATATTTCTATTTCAAATACGTCGCGTATACAGGAAGTAGTCATAAAGATATGAAGGAAAATGAAAAATAATAAGAGAAAGATACAGAAATAAGATAATAATAATAACTATGATAATTTTCTAATTTAGGAATAACCAATAAGTAAAATTAGAATGATACATATCGTTACTAATAACGAGTATATACTGAAGAAAATATAGTAGGGTAGTTAATACAATATAGGATATAATAACAATGATTGTAAAAGAAGTAACTAATAATAAGTAAAAGTAAATAAAGAATATTAAAAAAAAATAAAAAAATTACAAAGAAATAAATAAAAAAAATAATTAGACAATGATAACAACTGTAGTTTTTATTTATCGTGAAAATAATCATTTATCTACACTGATAATAGTAATAGTAAAGATAACAGAAACGTCGGACATTAAAATTGTTTTATACTATTTGTTCTATTTTACTAGTTACAATTTTTTTGGCCGCAACCCTGACCATTTTCTTATATTTGAGTTTATTCTTTATCTGATCGTGTTCAAGTTTTATTTTCAGTGAGGAGCGGATGGTTGAATGATTTGTATTTTAGTAGTTGTCCGTAATGATTTGTCAGTGGTATTTAGGTTTTCGTATTCTGTGGTCTCTAATTCTAGTTTAGTCTTTTAGTCAATATCAAGGATATCAGGACATTTTTTAAGGGATGTGGGGCTTAAAAAATTCAGGATAGTGAACAAGTTCTTCGTCAAGGATTTATTCTATTCTGGCAATAATTGGCTCCCTGAAGTATCTGAGAATTCTTCAATAAATAAGATTGTATGAAATTAAATTACAAAGTTTCAACAAACTACAAATATAAAATGACTTCTATTCAATAATAAAAATCATGAATTCCAAAATATAATTTAAAACAAAACGCAGATTATTGAAAAGAAAAAATATAAACTTACCTAACATTAAATTGTTCTTCATCTCTTAACCCTTCCAGTGCCAAACGATAAAATATCGGTGTTCATAACATTTGAGGTAAAACATATAACTTTGCATAGCGAGAGCAACTTATGATTCGCATTCCAAAAGAATACAGTCTCTAAATAATTTATAAAGCGATATTAATGATTTTCTTTTTCGAGCTTGGCTGTTCACAAATACGGAAAAAAAGATTATTTTGCGATATTCTATATAACTGCCTTTAACAAACAATAACCACTTCCATCCAAAGGACATAACTGTCGTTAACATGTAATTAGCACTTCCATCCCAAGGATATAACTTCCTTGAATATGTAATTAGAACTTCCATCCTAAGGATATAACTGCCTTGAATATGTAATTAGAACTTCCATCCTAAGGATATAACTACATGTAATTAGAACTTCCATCCTAAGGATATAACTGGCTAGAAGATGTAATTAGTACCTCCATCCCAAGGATCCAACTACCTAGAACATGTAACTAGCGCTTCAATACCAAAGATATAACTGCCTTCAACAAGCAATAAGCCCTTCAATCCCATGGACAGAACTACCTTGAACATGTAATTAGCGCTTCAAAACCAAACATATAACTGCCATCAACATGCAATAAGTCCTTCAATCCCATTAACAGAACTGCCACGAACATGTAAGTAGCACTTCCATCCTAAGGATATAACTGCCTTGAGCATGTAATAAGCACGTCAATCCTAAGGATATAACTGCCTCGCACATATAATTAGCGCTTCCATCCCATGGTTCCAACTACCTTGAACATGTAATTAGCGCTTCCATCCTAAGGATATAACTGCCTTGAGCATGTAATAAGCACGTCAATCCTAAGGATATAACTGCCTTGAATATGTAATTAGAACTTCCATCCTAAGGATATAACTGTCTTGAATATGTAATTAGAACTTCCATCCTAAGGATATAACTGCCTTGAATATGTAATTAGAACTTCCATCCTAAGGATATAACTGCCTTGAATATGTAATTAGAACTTCCATCCTCAAGGATATAACTGCCTTGAATATGTAACTAACGCTTCCACCCCAAGGATAGAACGGCTTTGAACATGTAATAAGCACGTCAATCCTAAGGATATAACTGCCTCGCACATATAATTAGCGCTTCCATCCCAAGGATCCAACTACCTAGAACATGTTACTAGCGCTTCAATACCAAAGATATAACTGCCTTCAACAAGCAATAAGCCCTTCAATCCCATGGAACTGCCACGAACATGTAAGTAGCACTTCCATCCTAAGGATATAACTGCCTTGAGCATGTAATAAGCACGTCAATCCTAAGGATATAACTGCCTCGCACATATAATTAGCGCTTCCATCCCATGGTTCCAACTACCTTGAACATGTAATTAGCGCTTCAATACTAAAGATATAACTGCCTTCAACATGCAATAAGCCCTTCAATCCCATGGACAAAACTGCCTTGAACATGTAATTAGCACTTCCATCCGAAGGATATAACTTTCTTGAACATGTAATTAGAACTTCCACCTCAAGAATATAACTGCCTTGAATATGTAACTAACGCTTCCACCCCAAGGATAGAACGGCTTTGAACATGTAATTAGCACTTCCATTCCAAGGATATAACTGCCTTGAACATATGTCTAGCACTTGCATCCCAAGGATGTAACTGCCTTAAACATGCAATTAACACTTCCTCCCCAAGGATATTACTACCTTGAACATCTAACTATTACTTCCATCCCAAGGATATGACTGCCTTGAACATGCAATTAGCACTACCACCCTAAGGATATGAGTGCCTTTAACAAGTAATTAGCGCTTCCATCACAAGGATATAACGGCCTTGAACATCTAATTAGCACTTCCATCCCAAGGATATAACTGGCTTGTACATATCATTAGCAGTTGCATCCCAAGAATATGACTGCATTAAACATGTAATTAGCACTTCCATCCCAAGGATATAACTGCCTAGAACATGTAACTAGCGCTTTAATACCAAACATATAACTGCCATCAACATGCAATAAGTCCTTCAATCCCATGAACAGAACTGCCACGAACATGTAATTTCAGTTTCGTTTTTGAGCTAGGCTATTTTGGGATATTCCCTATATCTGTCTTGAACATGTAATTACTTCCACTTCCAGCCCCAGGATATAACTGTGTTGAACATGTAATTAGTACTTCAACCTCAAGAATATAACTGCCTTGAACATGTAACTAACGGTTCCACCCCAAGGATAGAACGCCCTTGAACATGTAATTAGCACTTTCACCTCAAGGATATAATTTCGTTGAACATATAATTAGCCGTTGCATCCTAAGTATATAATTTCCTGTAACATATAATTAGCACTTGCATCCCAAGGATATTATTTCCTATAACATATAATTAGCACTTGCATCCTAAGGATATAGCTGCCCTGTACATGTAATTTCAGTTTTGTACCACTTATCGTTTTTAATCTAGGCTGTTCAAACTATTTTGCGACATTAAATATTACTGCTACTCTTTCACACCTTTTTTATTTGGTCTAATCAAGCAGTATTTTTTTTTTAATATTAACGTATGGCTATCTTTAGTGACTATCTTTCTGACCAGAAAAATAAGACGGGTTTTATTGGTGAGCGGTGTTAAAGTAGAAGAAGTAAAAATAAACAACAACGGTTTTCCTACGTGATTGCTACTCCTCTTCCAGTAGACATTTGTATCTATTTATATTTAATGTGTATTTCGAATTTATTACACTCAGGAAAAGAAATCAAATACTAGTATTCTATATTTAGACACTAACCATGATTTATATCTCTCTGATTGAAAAGTAGCTGTGATTACAGGACTTATTAATCACCTACGGCTTATTATCATATATCAATACATATGGATCTAGATAGTGGCCAACATATTTCAGTTTTAAATATTAATTACATTAATTTAATTACGTTTAATTGCAATATTTAATATAATAAATAAGTCCATATATTATGGCCTTATTATTTATACAATAAATTTAAATAACACAGAAGCAGTTATTGTGTAGAGTACGGTAACTGATAGGATCAGGGAGTATTTATAGTATTTAGTCTGGCCAACTCTGGTCATTCAATTCACCTCGTCACTGTCGGCGAGTGGTCGTTATCGACTTTCCTTAGCTCATCTTCCACGAGCACAAGAAGTATTTACCCACGGGTCGTCATTTCACATCATCCACAGTTCTTACTTTTATTTCTAAGAAGGTATTATTTTGATTTAAACTAGTTTTTTTCTTTTATTTAACCTTATTATTAAGTTTGCAATAGTTGTAACTTTAGTGAATTTTTTTTTAGTATATATATTCTATTTTCAAAGGATTTTATCTTACTATTTTAAACTCATGTGCATTAAATTCATTCAATCGTAAACAAATTCTACTGTTCTTTTATTTTATGTTTCATAGTTTTATGGTTTAGGCTGGTAAAGGTTCCTTTTGAACTCCTACTCGCCGTACCAACCTCCTTGTACTCCTTTCTCTTGAAATTAAAAATAGTAATATTGCTATTGCTACGAATTTTACAGGCGTGAATATTGGCACCAAAAAATAATTACATGGTACTCTCAGTAATCTGAGCCAATTGCTGCAGGGTCACGTTCAGATAACTGGAGTGTTCGGAGTAACGAAGTTCGGATAACCAAAATTACACTGTATATAAAAAATTTCTTCTATGCGAACCGATTGGTAAGACAAGATGAACCGATGATTAAATTAAGATGGTGTATATAATTATATATAACTTAATTTATACATCATATAGTAAAAGATAAACAATACGAACACCTGTGAAAAACTGGATAATTGAATGAATCTAATGGCGAGAGGTTTCCAATCTACAAACAGTCATCCTGCTCCTCAGAATCCTCTACTCTTAATATGATTTTAAGAAACAATCCTTAGATTAGAAGAACAAACCACAATTATACAATTATTTAAAACAGAAACTGATGTTAGGTCCATCTGTTCAGTATTGTAAATTCTATGATTATAATATACTCATAAAATGTTCATAATAATTGTGAAAATTAATGTAATTTTACTTTAATACTTACTTTTACTTACCTACATTTAAATAGGGTTGATTTGGAATCCTGCAAATTTGGAAGCCCATCTTTTAAAGGAAATACATATTTTAAAGCATTTTAGCGATCATGCTGTTATCTATTGGTTACCGCTCCAAATGGCTACCTAGGTTGGTTGCCGCAGCCAGAACTGCTACAGTCCTCAGGAAAACATCCTATAGGCAGCACACCCTATATATACATATCAAACACCTGTTCGACCACATCAGCTGATACGGCCTGTCAGTTGTCATCGTACTCAGGCCGTAACTCCCCCCCACCAGTTTACGAACAATCCTCGAAAACTAATACTGTACATTATAATAACAAAACAAAATTGAAAACTATTTACAATAAACTATAGTCAGTAAACAATAAGCGTACAGCACACGTAAACTCCATAATATTAAAACAAAATACACATCATATCAACAACACTATAAAATAAAATTTGCCCAAAGTTAATGCTATATACATAAATTAAACCTAAAAATAGAAGAAAAGAAATCATCGTACAATATCATGAAAAAGACATTAACAAAAGAAAACATTTTTTAAATTTATATTTAATCACATTTACCCTTCGTCGTAAACCTTCGTCTTTCTCCACAGTATCTTTTAATAATACCCCACTTTTTTCCTGTTGAACAGATCCGTTACTTAGGACTAAATCTGAAAAGACAGGAAACTGCTAGCCGATTCCGACTATTACAACATTTGCTAGACAAACGGTCTAAACTTCCAATCTATTACAAAAGACTGATCTACATGACTGTTATGAGGTCTATCTGGGCATACGCATGAGCTATGGGGCTCCACTAAACCATCGAATTCCTCCCGAATCCAATCCTTACAGTCCAAAATCCTTCGTAAAATCCTTAATGCTCCTTACTTTGTCACAAATCAAATCATCTATTAGGACCTCAATGTCCCATATGTTGCCGATTTGGCCAGAATCAGATACCAATCCTTCCATGATAAACTTCCCAACCACCCAAACCAACTCGTTTCTAACCTGGCTTCTCCTTCACTACCTAATAATCCTCCTAGGCGTCTGAAAAGAAGATGGCCTCGTGATCTCCATTAGAAATGTTTTTGGGGTTCTATCAATGGATAGATTCTCCACATGTTTGTATCATGTCATATTATCACTTACAGCAATTTTATTTGATGTGTATATATGTATACAGTTGTAAATAACAATAAATAAATTATTTAAAAAAATTATAATACAAAATTAACTAACAAAAAATAAAATGACTACATTGCGTGTAGTCCAATCTAATTGTGGCAATAGGAGGACACTCTATATTGTAATTGCCGGAAGTTTTAACTGTCCAATGTGGACAGTTCTCCTCTTTCTAGGTTCTTCAACGCATTCTATTGTAACAATGTTGTGTTCACTAATGAAAATCACTCTGAATGGGCCCTCATACCTCTGTAGGTCTTTCCCTCTATTCCTGTATACCACCGCCTAAATATTTATTTTACCTATCAGGTCTCGGACATTCAAATTATTTTCCGCCACTCTTCTACATTTTTCCTTCCAAACTCTGTCCCAGATTTTGGCCCACAACTTTTGCAAGGCCATCATATTACCGGACATTTCATCCTCTCCTGGCAAAGTACCACGGTAGTCCCGTCGACACCCCCGCATCCCAAAAGAATTTCGAAACGGGCAAACCCCGTGACTGTGTGTATGGAATGCTTGTATGCTGCAACTGCCCGTTCCATCGCGTCATCAGGTTCCAGTCCCCTTTATATCTGGTACTCTCGTAGGTGGCCACTTAAGGTGCTATGAAGTGGCTCTTTGGATGTTGAGGGGTGTTGAAGAGCCATACCACTTCCAGTATTCTCATTTCCTCTCTCATGCTTGTTTTTTCGAATTCTCTTCCTTTGTCGGAAGAAATTCTGTCGGGGACGCCATGAAATTGGAACCATGTTGAAGCGGCTCTTAAAACCGCCTCCGCTGATCTGTTCTACACTGGGTGTGTCTATACTCTCAATGTTTCTACCCTCGATGTGCATCGAATAAACGATCAATCCACGCCGATCTTTTCCGTTCTCCATAGCCGCTGGATCATCTGGTTGCGTTTCCAACATATTAATGGTGGATCTTACCGGCGTTGGATGCTTCTTTCAGTGTTCTGCAGATTTGGTCCTCTTTAATACCCAGTTGTGACCAGATCGTCATAATTTAAATACCGCCATACTTGCTATATTCCACCTTCAGTAACCCCGTGATTCTTGTCTTCCAAATTATCTTCGGTCTTTTTTCATTGATGGCCTCCTCAATTATTTTCATTTCCGTCGGTATTTCGTCGTTTGAACTTCTTCTGCGGACGTCTCCTCCTTGTTCTTTTCTCCAGCGGATTGCTGTTCTTCTTCCGGGGTTCACTCTCTCAAGAACTGCCTTCCAACTTTTTCAGACGTTTCCTCTAGGTCATCTTCTACAGCTTTTGCCATGATCGGTCGCGAGAGCCAATTTACTACAACGTTTTCCTTACCTGGTTTGCACTTGATGTCCACGTTGTATTGGCTCAACAATTCCTTCCACATTGTAATTCTCGCCAACGATTCTTTTAGTTTTCGCTCCCAATGCAGGAGCCTGTGGCCCGTCTGGACCCTAAATCGTCTGCCGAACAAGTAAGGTGAGAAATGCTCTGTTGACCACACTATCCCCAGTAGTTCGATAGTAGTTCAATGCCCCTAACAACCTCCTGATTCCTTTTATGTCGGTCGGCATCGCCAGTCGATGTTAGGCTGCTACCTTCTGCACATCCGGTCTAACCCCCTCCTGAAATATGGTATGTCCTAGAAAATTTATCTGTTTTTGTGCAAGCAATGACTTCTCCCGAGAGTTTCAGTCCAAATCTCGCATCCTCTGGAACACGCTGTGTAGGTACTTCACATGGTCCGTATCCGACTTACTAAATACTAGGAAGTCATTTATGTAAATCTGGCATACTGATTCATCTAACCCCGTCAAGAATTCGTCCATCAATCTCTGGAATGTAATAGGCGCATTCTTCAAGCCGAACGGCATCCTTGTAAATTCGTAATGCCCTCTTTCGAAAGTAAAAGCACTTTAGTGTTGGTCCTCTGGGTGCATAAGTTTCTGGTGATACCCTTCTTTCAAGTCTAAGATGTTACAGATTTTAGACCTTCCTAGGCTGTCTAGGATATCCTCAAACCTCGGTATCGGGTAGTTCTCATCGACGGTATTCAGGTTGAGCTTGCGATAGTCGATAACCATCCTATATTTTTCATCATTCTCACCAGGCGAACCGCCAACAACGTACTATTATAGGGTGACGTACTGTCCACAATGATTCCTTGTCTTCTTAAGTCTTCAATTTCCTCTCTGATGTGCCTGTGAGGATCGTCGTTCTTTAACGTCACTCTCCTGCATTAGCGGAATCTCGTGAACCATCCTTTCTGTTGCACCCAATATTTCTCCTTCATTAAAGAAAATGTCTAATTCTGTTGTAAGTTGTTGGAGTCCTTCCAATTCTCCGCCTGAGTTACTGCCCCTACTCACTTACCGTCAGCTATTGTTTGTTGGCATCTGTACTTCTTATGTCCGATTTTAATATTCCATTTCCCATTACTATTCTTTATCCTAGCATCCTAGCATCCTCTTATCAACACTGCATAACCCACCCAGAGTGATTAATTTTTTTTTAATGAACATTTGCAAACCTGTACCTGGAGTGCTCTCCCCCCGCCGCTCAATTTATCTAGTACTCTGTAAGCAATAGTGTTTGAGCTCCCCGTGTCCTCCAGATACCTAATTTCTCCGTTCACTCGGATTATAGGTAGACCGCCCTGCTCTTCTTTCACGTGATAGATTGTCAATGTGCAGTCGCCTCACTGCTTACATCCTCCTAAGATCTCACATGTATTCCTTCCTCCAGGTCCGCGCTTTCATGCACTTCCTCGGTTGTTTGCTCACGGCCATTCCTTTGTTCATCCACTTTATCTTAAGTTGTTGATGTTTCAAGCGTTTCATTTTGCACTCCTCTCTCTCTCTCTCTGATAACTGGTGCCGAAACCAGGGAACTTTAGATACCGGAGTAATTTTCAGTCTAAAAGATTTTTTTTTTTCATTCTTCTCTTTATAGTGAGAAGATCAGTTCTGAACCTGGAGAATATGAACCAAAATAACCAACATAAAGCTGTAGTCAACCAAACTTTAGCAGCTGGTAACCCACCTCCGGACCAGATTCAGCCACTACCAGAAGTCTCTTTTGCGAAATTTCATACCACGACGCTCGAATGGCTTAAGGTCCGTACGGCAACCGGCCAGTCAGACCTAGAAAAATTCACTGGAGAGACCGGAGAATTAAATCATTTTTTTAAAAGCGGGTGATCGCCAAATGGGGTGAATAGAAGCGATGACGTCGGAGGATCTACTGGATAACGAGGATGCAAAAGCACTGAAAGCAGCGGTAGTCTGCCGAGTAAAAAAAAGTATCCTAAATCCGATTCAGGGAGATAAAGAGACCCCTTGGAAGGTCATCAAAGAAAGACTAAAGAAGGCATTCGGAGGAGAACGGTGAGCCCCAGAGGAGGAGATATTCATGATGATAAGAGAAACGAAAAAATCGAGACAGTCTAGTGGGCAGTGTGCCGACGAACTCCTGGCACGCTATAACAAAATCGCTGATAAACTGAGCGAGATGATGGAGACAATCCAATTACATGGTCGGATGCAATTCCTATCCATGGTACTGAAGATTCAGTTGGCAAAAGTACTGGGGAGGGAGGAATGTCGAAAGACCGCTCGTTTGTGGAATGTGCCCAAGATCTTAATCTTGCTAAGATCATGGAAGCGCGAAGGTTGGGCATCTAGTGGCGCATTGCCCGCGCACGAGATGTTTTAAATGTGGGGCAGAGGGACATATAGCCCGACAGTGTCCCTATATGTATCGGCGGAAAGAGCAGAATCAGCCAGAACCCATGGAGATAAACGCACAGAGATTATGGTGGAGGAAAATCTCGCGAAGGACAAATGGATCCGCGAGTGAAGCCACAGAATTTTCCGAGACCTCGGGGACAGAAAATGAAGCAGAAGACTCTGGGCGAGAGAATGGTCAGCAAGAAAAGAGGAGGGCTTGGAGAAGAACCAGAGAAACTGCTAGAAGAAGAGAAGAGTTTTGAGGAGTATGCCCACAGAGAGGCGACCGCACGTTAGAGAACCATCATGTGAGAGAAAAGCACGGTGGTCTGCCAATTATACGAGGGAAGAGAGGAGTAAGCTGTCTGGTGGACACGGGGAGCTCAAACACAATCGTCTGCCGAGAGCCCCTTGACAGATTGAGTGATGGAGAGAGGAAACTACAAGTCATAGTATGTAATTGTCAGTTGATCACACTGGTTGGGCCCTGCAGCATAGAAGGGGAAACAGAAATGGAATTGAGTAACTGTGGGGCTAAGGGAGAGAAGGTAAAAGTCCATGTAGTGGGGAAAATGCCCCTTACCAGATGATCATTGGTTGTGATTTTTTGGAAAAGGTGGGAGTCATTGGGAAATAAGAATTGGAGGGAAGAGGTACAGCTCTATCAGAAACTCATGGATGACGGTAAAGCAAGAGTTAGAGTGATTAACCAGAGGGAGAATTGGAAAGAAGCAATATTAACCAAATATGATGATATTTATTCACAAGGAAGGGGAAGTATTAGGAGCTACAGGAAGAACGGTACACGAAATCACATTAAAGCAGGATATAGGGTGACGTACGTAAAGGAAAGACGATACCCCCTGGCACATCCAAAACACATTTACGGAAGCAAGGGCTAATTGTGGACAGCATTTAGCCCTATAGCAATTCATTGCGTGCAGTACGCAAGAAGAATAACCCGGTCGAAATGGGGAAGTACCGGGTAGTAATCGATTATCGTAAACTCAATGAGAATACGGTCGATGAAAAATACCTTATGCCGAGAAAAATCCCTTATGCCAGAAGATATTCTGGATAGATTAGGTGGTGCGAAGATTTTTAGCACGTTGAATCTAAAGGCGGGCTGTACCAAATTAAAATGAATCCCGGAGATCAGCACAAAACTACATTTACTTTTGAAAGAGGCCACAACGAATTCACCAAGATGCCATTTGGTCTGAAAAACGCACCAGTAACATTCCAGAGACTTATGGACGAATTCTTGTGGGGATAGGACGAAGCAGTTTGTCAGGTGTATATGGACCACCTACTAGTGTTCAGCAAATCAGAGAGTGACCATGCAAAACACTTGAAGAGCGTGTTCCAGAGAATGAGGGAGTTCGTCCTGAAGCCGAGACAAAGCGGACGGACCAGTAAGCTAATAAGGCTAGGTGACCCCCTAGTTGCCGTGATGAAACGGACAGTCTAGAACTGTCAAGATAGGAGCCAGCTTACTAATTCCCGAGATGACCAGTAAGCTGATAAGGCTAAGAGCAGCTGTAGTTGCCGAGATGAAGCGGACAGACTAGAACAGTGGAGATAGGACCAAGCTTACTAGTTGCCGAAAAGAAACGGACGGTCTAGAACTGTCAAGATAGGAGCAAGCTAACTAATTGCCGAGATGAAGCGGTCGGATTAGACCTGTCAAGATAGGAGCAAGATTACTAGTTGCCGAGAAGAAGCAGAAAGACCAGTAAGCAGATAAGGCTAGTTGCAGGTCTAGTTGCCGAGATGAAACGGACAGAATAGTACTGTCAGAATAGGAGCCAGCTTACTAGCTGCCGAGATGAAGCGGACAGACCAGTACGATGATAAGGTTATGTGACGCTCTATTTTCCGAGATGAAAAAGACGGACATGAACTGTCAAGATAGCAGCCAGCTTAATAGTAGTCGTGAAGAAGCGGACGGACCAGTAAGCTGAAAAGGCTAGGTGCAGCTCTAGTTGCCGAGATGAAACGGACGGACTAGAACAGTCAAGATAGGAGCAAGCTTACTAGTTGCCGAGATGACCAGTAAGCTGATAAGGCTAGGTGCAGCTCTAGTTGCCGAGATGAAGCGGACGGACTAGAACTGTCATGATAGGAGCAAGCTTACTAGTTGCCGAGATGAAGCGGACGGAGTAGAACTGCCAAGATAGGAACCAGCTTACTAGTTGCCGAGATGAAGCAAACGGACTAGAACTGTCAAGATAGGAACAAGATTACTAGTTGCCGAGAAGAAGCGGACGGACCAGTAAGCTGATAAGGCTAGGTGCAGCTATAGTTGCCGAGATGAAGCGGACAGACCAGTCAGCTGATAAGGCTAGGTGCAGCTCTAGGTGCCGAGATGAAGCAGACGGACCAGTAAGCTGATAAGGCTATATGACGCTCTAGTTGCCGATAAGAAAAGGAAGGACTAGAACTGTCAAAATCGGAGAGAGCTTACTAGTTTTTGAGATGAAGCGGACGGACTAGTAAGCTGATAAGGCTAAGTGCAGGTCTAGTTGCCGAGATGAAGAACACGGACCATTAAGCTAATAAGGCTAGGTGCAGCTCTAGTTGCAACAATGAAGCGGACGGCCTAGAACTGTCAACATAGGAGCCAGCTTACTAATGTCCGAGATGAACCGGACGGACTAGAACTGTCAAGATAGGAGACAGCTTATTAGTTGCAGTGGTGAACGGACGGACCAGTAAGGTGATAAGGCTAGGTGCAGCTCTAATTGCCGAGATGAAGAACACGGACCTGTAAGCTGATAAGGCTAGGTGCAGCTCTATTTGCCGAGATAAAACGGACGGACTAATACTGTCAGAATAGGAGCCAGCAAACTAGCTGCCAAGATGAAGGTGACGGACTAGAACTGTTAAGATAGGAGCAAGCTTACTACTTGTCAAGATGAAGGGGACGGAATAGAACAGTCAAGATAGGAGCCAGCTTACGAGTTGTCGAGATGAAACGGACGGACCAGTAAGCTGATAAGGCTAGGTGCAGCTCTAGTTTCCGAGATGAAACGGACGGACTAGAACTGTCAAACTAGGAGCAAGCTTACTAGTAGCCCAGATGAAGCGGACGGACCTGTAAGCTAAAAAGGCTAGGTGCAGCTCTAGTTTTCATCAGGAGATGAAGCGGACAGACCAGTAAGCTGATATGGCTAGGAGCAGCTGTAGTTGCCGAGATGAAGCGGACGGACTAAAACAGTCAAGATAAGAGCCCGCTTACTAGTTGCGGAGATGAAGCGAACGGAATAGAACTGTCCAGATAGGAGCAAGATTACTAGTTGCCGAGATGAAGCTGACGGACTAGAACGTTCAAAACAGGAACAAGCTTACAAGTTGCCGAGTTGATGCGAACGGAGTAGAACTGTCAAAATAGCAGCAAGCTTACTAGTTGCCGAGATGAAGCGGACGGACTAGAACTGTTAAGATAGGAGCAAGCTTACTACTTGCCGAGATGAAGCGGACGGAATAGAATAGTCAAGATAGGAGCCAGCTTACTAGTTGTCGAGATGAAACGGACGGTCTAGATCTGTCAAGATAGGAGCCAGCTTACTAGTGGTAGTGATGAAGCGGACGGACCAGTAAGCCGAATAGGCTGCTAAGGAGCAGCTGTAGTTGTCGAGATGAAGAACACGGACCAGTAATCTGATAAGGCTAAGTGCAGCTCTAGTTGCCACGATGAAGCGGACGGACTAAAACTGTCAAGATAAGAGCCAGCCTACTAGTAGTCGTGATGAAGCGGACGGACCAGTAACCTGAATAGGTTAGGAGCAGCTTTAGTTGCCGAGATAAAGCGGACGGACTAAAACAGTCTAGATAAGGGCCAGCTTACTAGTTGCCAAGATTAAGCGAACTGACTAAAACAGTCAAGATAAGAGCCAGCTTACTATTTGCCGTGATGAAGCGGACGGCCTAGAACTGTCAAGATAGAAGCCAGCTTATTAGTTACTGTAATGAAGCGGACGGACCAGTAAGCAGATAAGGCTAGGTGCAGCTCTAGTTGCCGTGATGA
>NW_027111002.1:103748-104070 GCF_000696795.3 Halyomorpha halys | reverse complement strand
ATGAAGCGGACGGACCAGTAAGCAGATAAGGCTAGGTGCAGCTCTAGTTGCCGTGATGAAGAATACGGACCAGTAAGCTGATAAGGCTGGGTGCAGCTCTAATTGCCAAGATGAAGCGGACGGACAAGAACTGTCAAGATAGGAGCCAGCATACTAGTTGCCGAGATAAAGCGAACAGACTAGAACTGTCAAGATAGGAGCCAGCTTAATAGTTGCCGAGTTGAAGAGGACGGACCAATAATCTGATAAGGCTAGGTGCAGCTCTAATTGCCAAGATGAAGCGGACGGACAAGAACTGTCAAGATAAGAGCCAGCTTACTAG
>NW_027111002.1:102094-103698 GCF_000696795.3 Halyomorpha halys | reverse complement strand
CTAATTGCCAAGATGAAGCGGACGGACAAGAACTGTCAAGATAAGAGCCAGCTTACTAGTTGCTGAGTTGAAACGGACGGACCAGTAAGCTGATAAGGCGCGGACGGAATAGAACATTCAAGATAGGATCAAGCTTACTAGTTGCCGAGATGAAGCGGACAGACTAGAACTGTCGAAATAGGTACAAGCTTACCAATTGCCGAGTTGATGCGGACGGACAAGTGAGCTGATAAGGCTAGGTGCAGCTCAAGTTGCCGAGATGAAGCGGACGGAGTAGAATTGTCAAAATAGGAGCAATCTTACTAGTGGCCGAGATGAAGCGGGCGGACTAGAAGCCAGCTTACTAGTTGCTGAGTTAAAGAGGACGGACCAATAATCTGATAAGGCTAGGTGCAGCTCTACTTGCCAAGATGAAGCGGACGGACTAGAACTGTCATGATAAGAGCCAGCTTACTAGCTTCTGAGATAAAGCGGAGAGCCTAGAAATGTCAAGATAAGAGCCAGCTTACTAGTTGCCGAGTTGAAGCGGACGGACCAATAAGCTGATATGACTAGGTGCAGCACTACTTGCCAAGATGAAGCGGACGGACTAGAACAGTCAAGATAGGGGCCAGCTTACTAGTTGCTGTGAAGAACAGGACGGACCAGTGTGCTGAAAAGGCTATGTGCAGCTCTAGTTGCCGAGATGAAGCGGACGGACTAGTTAGCTGATAAGGCTAGGTGCAGCTGAAGTTGCCGAGATGAAGCAGACGGACCAGTAAGCTGATAAGGCATGGTGACGCTCTAGTTGCCAAGAAGATACGGACGGACAAGAACTGTCAAGACAGGAGCCAGCTTACTAGAGTGCGAGATAAAGCGAACAGACTAGAACTGTCAAGATTGGAGCCAGCTTACTAGTTGCCGAGTTTATGCGGACGGACCAGTAAGCTTATTAGGCTAGGAGCAGCTCTAGTTGCCGAGATGAAGCGTACGGAGTAGAACTGTAAAAATAGGAGCAAGCTTACTAGGTCCCGAGATAAAGCGTACGGACCAGTAAGCTGATAAAACTAGGTGCAGCTCTAATTGCCACGATGAAGCGTACGGAGTAGAACTGTAAAAATAGGAGCAAGCTTACTAGTTCCCGAGGTGAAGCGGACGCTCCAGTAAGCTAATAAGCATAGGTGCAGCTTTAGTTGACGAGAGAAGCGGCGGAATAGAACTGTCATTATAGTAGCCTGATTACTAGTTGCAGAGACGAACCAGGTTGAGCAATAAGTTGGTAGGGCTAGGTGCAGCCCTAGTTGCCAAGATGAAGAACACGGAGCAGTATGCTGATAAGGCTAGGTGCTGCTCAAGTTGCCGAGATGAAGCTGATAAGGCTTGGTGACGCTCTACTTGCCAAGATGAAACGGACGGACTAGACTTGCCAAGATAGGAGCCAGTTTACTAGTTACCGAGATGAAGTGGACAGACCTGTAAGGTGATAAAGCTTGGTGACGCTCTAGTTGCCAAGATTAAACGGACGGACTAGAACTGTCAAGACAGGAGCCAGCTTACTAGAATCCGAGATAAAGCGAACAGACTAGAACTGTCAAGATAGTAGCCAGCTTACTAGTTGCCGTGTT
>NW_027111002.1:100673-100934 GCF_000696795.3 Halyomorpha halys | reverse complement strand
CCAAGTAAGCTGATAAAGCTAGATGCAGCTCTACTTGCCAAAATAAAGCAGACGGACTAGAACTGTAAAGATAGGAGCCAGCTTACTAGTTGCCGTGGTGAAACAGACGGACCAGTATGCTGATAAGGCTAGGTGCAGCTCTAGTTGCCAAGATGAAACGGACGGACTAGAACTGTCAAGATGGGAGCCAGTTTACTATTTTCCGATATGAAACAGACGGAGTAGAACTGTCAAGATGGGAGCCAGTTTACTAGTTGCCGA
>NW_027111002.1:100323-100623 GCF_000696795.3 Halyomorpha halys | reverse complement strand
GCAAGCTTACTAGTTGCCGAGATGAAACAGACGGAGTAGAACTGTAAAAATAGCAGCAAGCTTACTAGTTGCCGAGATGAAGTGTACGGACAAGTCAGCTGATAAGGCTAGAAGCAGCTCTAGTTGACGAGAGAAGCGGACGGACTAGAACTGTCAAAATAGGAGCAAGCTTACTAGTTACCGAGATGAAACAGACGGAGTAGAACTGTCAAGATGGGAGCCAGTTTACTAGTTGCCGATATGAAGTGGACGGACCAGTAAGCTCATAAGGCTAGAAGCAGCTCTAGTTGACGAGAGAAG
>NW_027111002.1:93918-99625 GCF_000696795.3 Halyomorpha halys | reverse complement strand
GGACCAGTATGCTGATAAGGCTATGTGCAGCTCTAGTTACCGTGATGAAGCGGACGGACTAGAAAGGTCTAGATAGGAGCCAGCTTACTAGTTGCCGTGATGAAGTGGACGGACCAGTAAGCTGAAAAGGCTATATGCAGCTCTAGTTGCCGAGATGAATCGGACGGACCAGTTAGTTGATAAGGCTAGGTGCAGCTGTAGTTGCCGAGATGAAGCAGAGGGACCAGTAAGCTGATAAGGCTAGATGCAGCTCTAGTTGCCGAGATGAAGCGGACGGAGTAGAACTGTAGAGATAGGAGTCAGCTTACTATTTGCCGAGATTAAGCGGACGGACTAGAACTGTCAAGATAGGAGCAAGCTTACTAGTTGCCGAGATGATGCGGACGGTTTAGGACTGTCAAGATAGGAGCAAGGTTACTAGTTGCCGAGATGAAGCGGACGGACTAGAACTGTCAAGATAGGAGTCAGCTTACTAGTTGCCGAGATGAAGCGGACGGACCAGTAAGCTTATAAGGCTAGGTGAAATTCCTCTTAATGCTAAGTGATGATTTAATTTGTAAAAACTATAAGATTGTTCATTCAGAGGGGGAAAAGTTTAAATAAAAATAAAAAATCCTCTTAGTATAGATGTTCCGGGTAAGCTACGGCAACCGAAAGGTTGAATTGAAGGTGCCGCCATAATACACTATAGCATATAATAGCCTACAGGATATACTAATGCTTATGTGGCCAACAGTCAAAACTAACGTCTTCTAGCGCTCTCTGTGGTGAGAAGCAACCCAGACTAAGAGAGATAGCCATCTTGTCTTCTCGCAGAAGCGGCCATCTTTTCTTTTTGTTTACTCTTCAGTAATATCTACCATGAGTGAGCAGATTTACTGGATTAATTCGCAGCAGCAGAGGGGAGAGAGACATAGAAATGCGGAGGGAGGAAATAGCCATGAAGCAATAATTAACATTCACCACCACATAGTAATCATCATCAACCACTTCATTATCTACAATTCCATAGCACAGCCTTCAAAATTGACTAACCATCTAATCATAAATGTTTTCATTCGGCCACCCCCTACACCACTTGTGACTTAAACAATAGAATTTTATTTTTCATTCAATCATGTTTAATTTTTCAATTATACAGTCCACTCAAACCCAACCAGCCAACTAAAAGTGAAGTATGTCCGACTATAAGGTGAAGGCATGCTTCATACAATAGATATATTTAAAACGTGAAAGAAAAAAATAAGGTCATCAACAAAATTTGTATAATACATATTTCTACTAGCAATTAAATTGGCCTAATCAAATGATTCATATATTACATATTATGTATCTCTAATTCCAAAAAAAATTATTATGAACACGTATTTACGATTTAGATTACCCGATATCAAAACAGTAAAAAATCCCACTTTTGTGTAGTCACTGTGCTTACAGTGACTATATCTTGCCTAAGTTCGGGAAGTTAAAAAAGTCCTTTGCAAATGTGCACTTTTATTAGAAAACAAAAATGTCGATTATCGGAATAATGAAGTTCGTATTACCGAGATTACATTATATATATACGAATCTTACCAAGCAATCATTTGAAATCAGGCTTTCGAGATACTGAATTTTAGCGCCAATTTCTGCTCTGGGTAAAAATATCGACAGTAATATGAAAGATAAAGTCACTGAACTACTAGTTGGCCTTGAAGCAAAGATGTTGTTAAATAATTTAACTATTAGTAAATTTAGGACGAATATAAATATCAAGCAAACAAAATCCATAACTTTGTAATACGGCATTACCCTTATTAATTTCATTTCCAAGCTGGTATATGGTTCTATCTGGCTTAAGCCATCATAATTCCATTTTAACAAACTAGAGAATTTAACCGAATATGGAGCTTAGAGGCGATCTAACACTGAAATTAATAAATTTCAAACCAAGCATTGCTAGTCTAAGGGTCATGGACCATTGTTTTATGTAAAAATTTGTAGTCAAAATAAATTAACCTTCATCTTATGTTTTATGATATGACATATAGTTTTATTTTATTTGTTCTATTTTTATTTTATATACTTTGTTAATTATTGTTGTTCATTATGTTGTTCGTTTATCTTTTCGAATTCACTGTTTTATTATATTTTATGACGTATTATAATTTAATTTTTATTTTGTATTTTACTCTAAGGCTATAATGCCTAATTTTGACGCCTGTATATTATTCTAAAGGGATCAATCCCAGAATAAATAAAGAATATTATTTTCATTATCGCATGACTCAGTAGTATATTGAATTGATCACAACAGGGAAAAAATTATTTTTTAAATTGCTGAGGTTAAAAAATTGTCAAAGATGAATGTAACCTATTCGATATTTTTCATTATACATTTCGATTATATTTACCCCATACTTGTCATATTTTCAATTTCCCTATTGAAATCATGTCATCCATATATCATAGTTGAAAATTGTTTAACACTGCATTATTTAATTCACTTTACTTCACTATTGGTGCATTTATCTGCATTCATTGGAAAAAATTATAAATTTCGATTCATGGTTTATTCCTATTAGTGGAAGCTGGTTTAATTAGTGCACTCTGTGTTTCTCCTACGCGACTTTTAGGGGTTTTTATCACAAAGCGTTCATTTATTATTTTAAAGTTTTATGGTAAAGCTTTCGGATTTATGTATATTTGTTGCCCCGGGGACTCTCCGCCATTTGTTGCCTTGGTCATCTTTCAATTCCGGTAGGTCATTGTTAGTAATATATAATTTGTAAATTTCAATTGCTCCGACGGATCATTATTGCATGAACCTAATTATAAAAAATGATTTTGTTGAGCTCCCGTAGCGTTAAGCCTTTCAGTTAGGATTATGATTGGTTTCGGGTATAATGTACTCCTCTAGTTGAGACAGTTCTCATTAATCTCATTTTTTTTTCAATCTGCAGGGATCGTACTTGTTCATGATTCTGATTTTGGTAATTTCTCCAGTTTTCTTATGGATGTTTGTTTGCTATTTAAAGGTGGATCTACATGTTCGCCACGAATCGGAGGCTTGTATAAATGCTCGGTAAAGAAAGAGCGGTCCATCCACATGTCAGTATTTTTCAGAGAGACAAGCATGGCGGACGTACAAGTGGTTTCAGCCATTGCACTGGGATTATATTATTTTGATTAAAAAAAAAAAAGAAAATGAAAGGAAATTAAATATAAATAAATAAGATTAAATATAAAACTTATTATAAAAAGTAACAACAAACACCTTTAACCTCCAAACTGCTTTCAATTGCAACTAAACAAAGAACAATAGTGGAGATGGTACACATATATGACATAGATGAGAATTGTTGATAAAAATTATTTTTAGGATTGTAAAGGTGCATGAATATAGAGCAATTACCCCGAAAAGTTGTACAATGAAGAAAAATATAGAATAGATTACATTCATCTTTGACAATTTGACAATAACCTCAACAATTTTAAAAAAAAAAAATTCCCTGTTGTGATCGATTCAATATACTACTGGGTCATGTGATAATGAAAATAATATTTTTTACTAAATAATTCAAAAACACTATCCAAATTATAGTCTCAAAACATTTATTTCATTTACACGTCCAACGTTTCGGCCAATTCGGCCATCTTCAGGGACAATCTTAATTTACTATGAGACATATCATTTAACCATTTTAAACTTATACACTTTTGAAAGTGTATAAATAGTGGTAAAAGAGAAATAATTTGACTGTGATTTTTAATGTATTTTTGACATATTAGATATAAATGTTTTGACCTGGGCAGAATAGCCTGTATGGAGTTTTTTAAAATGGTTAAATGATATGTCTCATAGTAAATTAAGATTGTCCCTGAAGATGGCCGAATTGGCCGAAACGTTGGACGTGTAAATGAAATAAATGTTTTGAGACTATAATTTGGATAGTGTTTTTGAATTATTTAGTAAAAAATTGCCAGTCTCAAGAAAGAAATTTAAAGATTATAAAGAAAATAATATTCTTTATTTATTCTGGGATTGGTCCCTTTAGAATAATATAGAATAATACTACTGGGTCATGCGATAATGAAAATAATAATAATAATAATATTCTTTATTTATTCTGGGATTGATCCCTTTAGAATAATATACAGGCGTCAAAATTAGGCTTTAAAGCCTTAGAGTAAAATACAAAATAAAAATTAAATTATAAAACGTCATAAAATATAATAAAACAGTGAATTCGAAAAGATAAAAATGAACAACAATAATTAACAAAGTATATAAAATAAAAATAGAACAAATAAAATAAAACTTTATGTCATATCATAAAACATAAGATGACTAACTTCTAATAATAAATAAAAGGAGAAAAAAAATGATAAAAAATCAAATACAATTAAACTAAAAGTAATAAATGGTACAATTTCTTCTAATATACATGTTTACAAGTATAAAACTAAAAACTGAAGCATTAAATACAGAAAATATATAAACCTTATTTGAAACTTTCAATTGTTAACTAGTTCTCATGAGATCGGTGTGAACTAAACTGTAAACTAGTATGTAATTTCTCTCGTTTCTGCTCTGGATTATAATTCTAAACTCATATCCATGCTCTAATTCTAAGCCCATGTTCACGTTCAAAGAGAAGTACTAAATCATTTTGTTTAATCGTTAGATTTGGTGGACTAAATAAGACTTTCTCATTGAAAAACAATAGAAGTTATAGCTCTTTCAATACAAATATTATTAATTTATTTATTGTAATTATTGTTGGTGGTTATATAGAGCGGTGGAGTTTGTGGGTAGCTGAAATGAAAGTGGGCATTAAACGTGTTGCCCCTCTGCCGACACAGATTATCCGGTGCGTGCGTTAGTAGCGCCTACGAGATACCAATGTTTGCCTTATCAAATCCTTTCTCACTCAGCTTCAATGATGAAACAAAGATCTGTCTGTTAAAACATACTTGAATCTTGATTTCATGACAATGATAATTCACTGATCATTAATTTCCTGCTCAATGACATAAATGTTGTTTAAATGTTGGGGCCCATAAAACTTTTAGTCATCGACCTCCAAAAAATTACTAAGCCTCTAATCGACCCCCACTAAAAAAATAAAATAAATAAAGACCGAAAAAAAAACTTTAAAGGTTAATTTATTTTGACTACAATTTTTTACATAAAACAATGCTTCATGATCCTTGGCTAGACTAGCAATGCTTGGTTTGAAATTTAGTAATTTCAGTGTTAGATCGCCTCGAAGCTCCATATTTGGTTAAATTCTCTAGTTTGTTAAAATGGAATTATGATGGCTTAAGCCAGATAGAACCATATACCAGCTTGGAAATGAAATTAATAAGGGTAATGCCGTATTACAAAGTTATGGATTTTGTTTGCTTGATATTTATATTCGTCCTAAATTTACTAATAGTTAAATTATTTAACAACATCTTTGCTTCAAGGCCAACTAGTAGTTCAGTGACTTTATCTTTCATATTACTGTCGATATTTTTACCCTGAGCAGAAATTGGCGCTAAAATTCAGTATCTCGAAAGCCTGATTTCAAATGATTGCTTTGTAAGATTCGTATATATAATGTAATCTCGGTAATACGAACTTCATTATTCCGATAATCGACATTTTTGTTTTCTAATAAAAGTGCACATTTGCAAAGGACTTTTTTAACTTCTCGATCTATTGGAAAGTTATCACTTA
>NW_027111002.1:90643-93143 GCF_000696795.3 Halyomorpha halys | reverse complement strand
TTCTCGCTGACTGCTACAGGACTTCCCCCCTTAATGACGGAGTCATAGGAACTTAGATGAGGAATGTTTTACCGCCTATACCGGTGCATCAGAGAAGCGGACTGTTAGCTTGACCCTTCGGCCTGATCTCGTCCGATAGTGTTCCTCTTCTCTCTTCTCTGTGGACTGGGTTGATTTTTTTAAAATCGACCTTGGTCTAACGTCCATGTTGTCCTCGCTGGGCATACATGCTGGCTTAAGGCGGTCCACTGAAATATTTGCCGTTCGCTCTGGGAGCTGGATCAGATAATATTTATCCTTTCTTTCCAGTACTTTGTGTGGTCCTGAGTATGGTGGTGTTAATGGTCTCCTTATATGATCTTCCCTCACGAATACGTGCGTGCACTTCTCTAATTCCTCATGGACGAAGATCTTCCTGTGCGATTCCCTTGACTGGGCTGGTCGCAGTTTGGAGATGTTTTCTTTTAATTCTTGAAGTGCCGCGTGAGGTTCAAATTTCTTCTTGTTTTCTTCAAGGAATTCTCCTGGGAGACGTATAGGGCATCCATAGAGTGCCTCAGCTATGCTAGACGAAGTGTCGTCACGTAGGCTAGCTCATTGTCCCAATAATACCGTTGGCAAAACTCTTGTCCAAATGACATTGTTTAGGTGAGCTGTGATAGCAGTCTTCAATGTTCGGTGCCATCGCTCTATGCAGCCATTGGATTGTGGATGGTACGCTGTCGTCCTTTTCCGGTGGATGCCTAGCAGGGTTGTGAGTTGATAAAACAAATTTGATTCGTCCTTCATCTGTTGTGACGGTCGTTGGTACGCCGAATCGGCAGATACAGTTCGTATAAAATGCTGTGGCTACATTTTCTACTGTTATACTTTGTAGTGGGATCGCTTCTGTCCATCTTGTATGGCGGTCGATCATGGTTAAACAGTACGTGTAGCCTTCTGAAGGTGGTAGAGGACCAATTAGGTCTATATGAATATGTTGAAAGCGGGCTGTAGGCTCGAACTTTCCTATGGGCGTGACTGTATGTCTGCTAATTTTTGATTTTTGGCAAGCAAGGCAACGTTTAGCCCATTCACCGACGTCTCCGTTAATACCTGGCCAAAAGAAGCGTTGTGTTATAATTTTCTTTGTAGTGTTGATACTGGGGTGGTTGAGGTTGTGAATCTTATCAAACGCAGATCGCCTAAATTCAGTTGGTAGATAAGGTCTGCTAAGTGATGTTTCGCAAAGGATAGACCTATCCGTGCCTGGTTTTTCCATGCTTTTAAATTTTAAGTTAGGCTGGTACTTTATGCGTTGGAGTTCTTCGTCCTTTTCTTGTGCCTCTGAGAGTGCGACGAAGTCGTCAGGCATTTGGATCTCTTCTATTCTTGAAAGCGCATCAGCCACTCTGTTGTCATTTCCAGGTTTATAAAACACGTCGGTAGTGAATTGGCTAATGTAGGTGAGCCAGCGGGTCCTTATTGGCGTCACGGTTTCAGGCTTCTGATTGAAAGCGTGTGTTAGCGGGCGGTGATCTGTAATTATATAAAAATTCTTGCCCTCTAATAGATGTCTGAAATGTTTAACTGCTTCATATATGGCCAGTAATTCACGGTCATATACAGAATATTTTTTCTGAGAATTACTCAGCGCCTTGGAGAAAAAGCTGAGTGGTTGCCAAGTATCGTCCTTCTTTTGCTGTAATACTGCATGCGCCTATGGCTATATCCAATGCATCGCTCGCTATGGATATTTCAGCAGTGGGATCGGGGTGATTCAGCTGGGCAGCCTCTGTCAAATTTTTCTTTGTTGCTTCGAATGCTTTTGTTGTCCTCATGTTGCACTCAATCGGTACTGTATCTTGTTTTGGTCTCCCGTGAGTTAGCTCAATGAGGGGCTGCTGTATGCTAGCCGCATTCGGTAGACAGGGCCTGTAGAAATTCACCATACCCAGAAAGCGACGAAGCTGGCGAAGGTTCTTTGGTAGTGGGTAGTCTAATATTGTTTTCATTCAATTGTCCAGTGGTGTTATACCTGTTTGGGTCAAGTGATATCCTAGGAATTCTAATTCGGTTACTTCGAAAATACATTTGGCCGGATTGACAGCGATGCCGTATTTGTCCAGTCTCTGTAGGACTTCCCGCAGATGAGTTTCGTGTTGCTCTTCGTTATCAGACGCAATCAGGAAATCATCTAGGAATTTGTATAAATAGGTTAGGTCGCGAAATTTATCGTCGACGAATCTCTGGAAGCTTTGTCCAGCGTTCCTAAGGCCAAAATTCATTCTGTTATATTCTTTTAGGCCAAACGGTGTTATAATGGCCGTCTTCTCTCGCTCTTTTTCTGCGACCGGTATATGGTAGTAGGCGCGGCGTACGTCAATCTTGGAAAATATTTTCTTCCCATGCAGTTCCATCGTGAAGTCCCGAAGGTTTGGCACTCCGTACTGGTCAGGAATTGTTTGCTTATTTAGCGCCCTATAATCACCACATAACCTTAGGCTTCCATCTGCCTTCT
>NW_027111002.1:88620-90238 GCF_000696795.3 Halyomorpha halys | reverse complement strand
AGTAGAGGAAATCCGCACCTAAGATCCCTTTGCCTACGTCTGCTAGTATGAAGGTCCAGCGAAGTGGTTTCTTAAATCCTAGGTCCACATCTCTGGTCGCTTCGCCATAAGTGGCTATCGAGGAATTGTTAGCCGCTACCAGCGTGAAGTCTGATGGGTTCCTGCGTCGTCCCTTAGGGACTGGTAGCAGTGAAATTGAAGCTCCTGTGTCTATCAGGAAAGCCTGGCCCGTTATTCGATCTTTGACGAAAAGGCGGCGGTGCGGGTGCGGAGTGAAAGTTTCCGTCACAACTTTCTCTGGTCGGAGTTTAAATTTGGCTCTGAGCTCTTCGCTTCCCATTTACAAGGTTTCCTGCACTTAAAAGACTTTTCTTGAAAGCGTCGATGGTAGTAGCAAATACCGCTCGGATGAGATTTGGATCTTGAGCGTGCGCCATTCCGCCCTCGGCTTAGGCTTCGGCCGCGCTCTCTTGATCCTAAGATACCAAGTATTCTGTCTATATCTTGCCTGAGTTCTCTTAGATCTTCCTTATAGTCACGCGATGGCTTATCCACTGTCTGTCTCGAAGTGGCCGGTCGGGTGATGGTGTAGACTTCAGTCGGGGCAGATACGTCATGGATTTTATCTGCTATAGCAGCCAGTTTCTCCACATCTGTTTGTCCTGTGGCGGCCAATATTGGTTGGAACCTTGTGGGTAGGTTTTTCAGCCATAATGTTCTGATGAACTCTGCGTTCACGCAGTTTCCAGCTAGTTGCTGCATCCTTCGGAGTAACTGCGACGGGGTTTGGTCTCCGAGCGGGATGTCTTCTAATAGTTTCTTTATCCTCAGGCTTTCTGATTCTCCGTAGGTCTGTAGTAGCCTGGCCTTCAAATTTTCATATGTCTGCTTAAGAGGATCCGTAATAAGGTCTTGCACGTGTATTAATACATCCTGATCGATATTCGGGATCAGAAGATGGAATTTTATAGTGCTTGATGTGACCTTCGAAGTTGAGAATACGGCCTCGCAGGTGGTGAACCATAGCATGGGGTTGTTCCTCCAGAACCGTGGTATTCTTGATACTGGGCCTTGATATGCATCGATATCCTGAGGGTCCCTTCTTTGTCCTTTTGTCTCTTCCCTTTTCGTCTCTGAATCCTGCCATCTCTCTGAGTTATTTCTTGTTCCTCCTTAAGTCTTCCTCTGGATCACGTCGGGCTTCTCTGCGACGGCTTGGATCACGTCGGGGTCCTCTTCGACGGCTTTGATCACGGTGGGCTTCTCTGCGTCGGCCTTGATCACGTCGGAGTCACCACTTGTCGGGGTTGTCTGGTCTTAGGCGGTTCTTCAGCCTGATATATACTTTACAGAAGGCCAACGACAAGGCGTATTAATTATTAGGTAAGAAAGGAGGGCCGTGCCAGGGGATGAGCCCTGGACACTGACTAGGTAGAGATGGTCTAGGCTAAAGAGTCCGAGGTAGAGTAACAGTTCTAGTTGCCGAGATGAAGCGGACGGACTAGAATTGTCATGATAGGAGCCAGCTTACTAGTTGCCGAGATGAAGCGGACGGACCAGTAAGCTGATAAGGCTAGGTGCAGCTCTAGTTGCCGAGACGAAGCGGACGGACTAGAGC
>NW_027111002.1:66462-87395 GCF_000696795.3 Halyomorpha halys | reverse complement strand
AGATGTTGTCTTTTAATAATAACATTATATACAATTGCCTCGCTTCTGTGACACTTGTAGTGCTGGCCCCTGGCGGGTTACAGCGGCACTTCGTGCTCGCTGACTGCTACATGTACATTCATATTTTGAATTTGTTGTTAACATAAGTTTTCCTAATACTTTCAGTAATCCGACCCCCCCCCCTCTGCAGCAATTAATTCGGATTACTACCACCTTAAGGTGACTTGGGCACCAGGGGAGCAGAGCACAATACCAAGAACTGAAAAACGCACACTCTACTTGAGATAGAGAAGTTCATTGCCAATCGATTCTCATAAAAGTTGTTTTTCTGTACGCATACCCAAGACGATGGCCTATCTCCTCTCCCTTTCTCCAGCAATCTTAGTCCGTCCGCTTCATCTCGGCAACTAAGATTGTAACCTAATCCTTAATGGTTACACTGGTCCGTCCGCTTCATCTCGGCAACCAGTGTAATTTCCCGTCTCTCCCCGGCTCTAGTCCGTCCGCTTCGTCTCGGCAACTAGAGCTGCACCTAGCCTTATCAGCTTACTGGTCCGTCCGCTTCATCTCGGCAACTAGTAAGCTGGCTCCTATCTTGACAGTTCTAGTCCGTCCGCTTCATCTCGGCAACAAGAACTGTTACTCTACCTCAGACTCTCTCTTACCTAGACCTCCTCTACTTACGTCAGTGTCCAGGGCTCATCCCCTGCCACGGCCGTTCCTAATTTATTATTGAATCGCCTTGGCGAGGGCCTTCTGTAATGTGGATATCAGGTTGGAGAACCGCTTAAGACTAGACAACCCAGACAGTATCAATAAAAGTTCGTATTTTAGGATTCTTGAGGAGAAAAAAACGAAGACTAACTTTTTTCATGCCAAGAATACAACAGTTTAACAAAAGATAACGAAATATAAGCATATGTACACAATCGGGATAGATCGGGTGGTCTCGGCTTTTTCCGATTCGATCTAATTACTTAATATTTAATATTTTCTATTTATCCATCGTTTACTATTGCAAAATATCGGAACTGGTTATTTATTTCAAATAAATATGATTAAAGGTACTTAAGCAGATTTTTTCCTTTTTTTTAAATCCGTATTTATTAAAACAATCTTATATTTATGGGTTTTCGTCATTCTCCAATACTTTCTTCGACTTATTATGTTAAATATTAAATTTTCTAAAATCCTGGCTTTCCAACGGTATATAACACCTCTACATTACAACTCTTATTTCCGGAAATGTTTTAAAACTGAAGAAAATGTTTTTCCTCTTATATTCTAATTTGATTATCAAGTTAATTATCAGTCCTAAGTTAACTACCAGATCATATTGTTGTTTATATTTATCCATTAACTAATAATAAAAATGTTAAAACAGATATTTCAAATCAACAAAATTGAAGATAGGAAACTATTTTAGACAGGAAAATATTTTTAAAATTCATCATTTAAGCCCTATGAAACTATTCAAATGAGGGTAAGGACCTATCTAATATTAAAAAACATTCAATTTTACATTGATACATTAAGTTTAGAAAAACTCATCGAAGAAAACATGTTTGGAACCAAACCAGAAAAGCGGCCTATAACATTGATGGTTGGATGGCACTAAAGAAGATTTGAGGACTCTGCTTTAAATTCAGGATTGGATGACATTATTTCACCAACTAGACTGCCTGAATCATCTTGAGAAGGTCAGGGCTCAGTAATGGGTTAAGTCAAATGAATGAAGTAGTTTAATATCTTATATAATGAAATTTCATACTTCAGTATTTTCATCAATGGCCGATAAATTGTTAATCTCTTGCTGGCTCATTGTAATTTTAATTACGAAAACATAATATAACAATGATTTTAATGTTTGTCCCTGATCCCTGTACACCAATCTGACAGTCCTGCAATCAATTACTTTTAGTTTCTTATAAATGTTTAGTTTTTTTTTTTTAATATACCAAATTATTTTGAATATATACTCTTTTATTTTACCTCCCCTCCTCTCCTGCTCCCCATATCCCTCTTATTTTACCCTATTTTTTGTTTAAGAAGATGGGGTGGCAATCCTAACTGCTACCACAACCAAAATTATTTATTTAATGCAAGATAAGTCTAATGTCAGTAATGGAGCCCTTTTTCTTAAATTCTAATAATTTTTGTTAAAAGAAAAATTGTGATATAAAGTTTTGTTAACTGATTTAAAACTTAAAATACAATTTTAACCAATGTGCACCACAATACTGAATGATTATAAAATATACAAATCATGTATATCATATTTTGGCCTGAGTTCAGAGGTCAAAATGGACAGGATGTTTTTTTTCTGAAATGTCTAATTTCAGAACCCAAGCCCCTAAGTCTAATTTTTATTATAATAATAAGACAATTTTCGTTATTATCAAGTTTTCTGCTAACTGAGTTCACCTTTAATTACCAAAGATTAGAAGAGCAATAACCATACGATAAATTCTTTCTACTACCTCCACTATAATAAAGGAGAACTTTATCCAATTGTGAAAAAAAGGTTTAAAATATAAGTCACTGTTAAGTACAAAATTTTTAATGTATTAAAATGTTTAGGCACATTTAAAAAATGTTGATATATTCCTTGTAAAAATAATTATATATAAATTTTTTTAAAAATAATTAGTTTTGGGATTATTTAAAGGGTAGGCCTTTGAAAAAATAATTTAATTAGATTTTTATACAATATCACAAATCAATCCTAAATTACGTTTACATTCACAATGGGAACATTTAAGTTATTAAAACATTATCTTAAGAAATAAAAACAATAATTAGCACAGTCATAAGTAGGTATTTTTATATGTTAAATGTCGACTAAAGTTCAGTCTGCATAAAATGCAAAATACAAAACAAAGAATATACAATAGTTAAAACCTGAGAGTAAGAAACAAATATAACAAATCAAAGTTTAAAAAAAAAGAAAATTGCACATGTACATTATTAAAGAAAAGAATTTAACATAATTATGACTAAAATAATTTTTAAAATGTGATCTTTTATCTAAGGTTATTTGTACTGAGTCAAATGTACATCATGTACAGTAATATACATAATTGACTATCACAACCAACATATACAAGCGTAATGACAAATAATCTGCCACGCTTGAATAGAAAGCTCAATTTATATAAATACTTAGCCAATACTAATTTAAAGCTCTTTAATAAGCCCAGACAAATTTGCCAAATTAATATACTATAATATTGCTGTTTAATTAAGAATGATACAATTTATTCAAATATGAATCAGACTAATCTTTCAAGTATTTTTTTATCATCCTTAGGTGCTTTTTTACAAAATAAAAGGTTAAAACCATGAAGAGTATGTAAAAAACAGTAATGCCAATAATCTAAGAAACTACAATCACTCCCATCAACATGACAGTGGCTGTAATTCACATCTAAAAAGAGTTTGACTATTATTATTAGCCTAATACTAGTTCAGGCTATATAAAGGCACTTATTTGGGTGAAAACAACCAATAAAATAAGTAAAATATAAAACTAAAATAACTTAATATAAACTAAAATTACTAATTATACTATAAAAAATTTAAATATAAGTTATCAATTATTCATTACATTCTTTGGATCTATGAAAAAAACTAAAACAAAAATACATTAGGCAAAATATCAAGTCAAATTAAATTTGTCCAGGCTTATTATTTCGGTTAAATGTAGGAAAATATAAAGCTAGACTAAATTAAATAAATTAATATGCATTTATCAGAGGAATGTACATCTTCGTGAAAACCTTCACCCATCAATGGAAATTATTTTCAGACTTTTTATCTTCTTAACGCTAAAACAGAAAAAAAAACCCATAACAGTTGAAGATTAAAAGATTCCAATCTGATATCAATGAAAATCTTAGAGGATTACAAAAATAGAAAAAGTTACAAATATCACTTCACATTAACAAATATCATATATAAACAAATATATTTACATAATTTGCTATATAAATACATTATTTAAGAGTTAATTGCCAATTGAGGCATGGAGATCCAACTGTATGTATACTGACAAGATAATAGTTGCCATAATTAAAAATAAATTCCAGATAATCTAGGTTAAGGATTTAATGGATCTGGATAATTGTGTTTCTAATTATTCCACCAATAACTGGAATAATTATAAAGAAAAATTTGAATTTAAACTTAGAACTGACAATATTACTTACTATTCAAAGGAGAAATATATATTAATATTCTAATAAATTTATGTTAATTTTCTGTCACAAAAAAAAACATATTCTGTTATTAAAACTCCAAGTTCACCAGCCTCACTAATTGATGTCAAATACAAAACAATAATTGATCCAGTTACAAAATATATTAACCAACTACTGGGGAAAGTGATATTTCATAAAAGAGATCAAATGAGAAGAGAACCAATTCAAGATTTTGTAGGTGGACACAGGTAACTTATTAAAGTTGTAAAATAAATATATTAAATGTTGTTACCATAGATGAAATTGTTAAAGAATTGGAGATGAAGAACTTCAGTGGAATTTCTACTGATTATATTAAGAGGCTCTGATTTTAAAAAAATCATTTTTTGGAAGGCTATGAAAATAACTTTAAACATTGAATCCAGAGAAAATCAAGTCCAATAGAGGTCCACCATGGGTGCTTTAATAGCCTATAGTCAGAAAATGCGTGATGATATTCTTGTATCACTATAAATCACTGTCAACTATACAAAATTGTACAAGTTCCATTAGTTGTAATGGATGAAGGTAATGGAATAATTTTTTTTAGAAAAAATTAGTTTAAGCCTTTGAAAATTTGTGGAATCTATAACTCACAAGCATTAACCATTATTAATGTATTTTACAAACATTTCCTCACTAGCTTGACAAACTTAGTGAGGGACACAATGCCTCACCTACTCATAACGAAAGAAGAGGTTAAAGCTAATTGTTGAAAAAAAGTTATCGGGTACATTCAAATACTGTGATCTTTCAGCAATCCAATAGGTGGTAAAGCAGAGGATACTTCAAGCAGTAGAATATTTAGATTGGGCTCCATCTTACTACGTAATGTTTGTGCTACTGGGAACAACAGAAACACCATAAATTGAGTATTTAAGGATTTGAAGTACCCTTTACCTACTGTTACTAAACGTCTCATCAGTGGTTTAAATTTTTCAAAGAGTAAACGAAACTATTCTGACTGAGACAGAAGGAGCTGAAAGTTGTCATAAAAGAGAAATACATTTGGAAACTGTGCATTATGGAAATAAATCATGACAACTATGAGCCGTACAAAGGTGCCAGAAATAGAATGAATGTTGCTGTGAGGGAAGCATACAGGAGAGTCAATTTCAGTTGGGATTTTGGACAATATTTGGTCATTATAATGACCATAGAAAAAATATCAAGCTCTACTGGCAAAAAAATAAGAATTTCAGAGCCAGAAAGTCTTAACAAATAAGACACAAGTAACGACAAAAGAGAGGAGGTGTCAAAGGAGAACGAGGTTATAGAAGTCTGGCATAAGTACTCTAGAAGGAAGAGATTATTCCGATAGGGGATCCTAGATGGAGGAGCAAGGAAATGACCTGATTGAGAAGGTTGAGAAGGAAACAGCAGGTTGAGATAATATAATCCTCAAATTTCATAAATATGGAAGACCAGAGTTAGTAGGAGCCCTACAAAACGTTTTTCCATTTTAGAAGACAAAAGAAATCCTCAGGAATAGAAGTACTTCATTATAATCCCCATCAGAGAAAGGAAGATAAAATGATTGCTCCAACTACAGGACCTAATTGCCTGTCTCCCATGCTTTGCGAAGTATATACTTCCATTCTAGAGAGCTGGTTATGAACACTGGTGGAGCCTTAACTGTAGGAAAAACAATGTGTTTTTAAGCCCATCAGGCAAACTCAGGATCAGATCTTCACCCAGGAAAATATGATAGAGAAGTCTTGGGACCATGACTGGAACATCTATCTAGTATTCCTGAACATAAAGGCAATCTGGCGTCCCAGAAAAAACTTTGGGAGCTGTTCAAGGTAAAGAATCTAGATTGTTTGACTGGAAGAAGGGAATAAAACCCAACAATTCTCTGAGCCCCTTCTCTTTATTGTGTATATGGATAGGATCGCCTCCATCTGCAAAAGAAAGTGATGTACAGATGCACATGGGCCAAGGGAACTTACATCCTATCATTATACAGTTTCTACAATCTATAGGCGACATCGTGCTTATTGCCAAGTCCTCAAACAACCGAAGCAGGCAGTATTGGTGTAGAATAAAGAATCGAAAGAAAATGACAATTAAAACAAAAAAAAGTCATTGAATTCAATAGAACGCAAGTAGATGTTCAGATTGTCTATAGGAAAGAGGTGATGGAGGTGGTGACAGACTTTAAGTACCTTGGTATGGTAATCAGTAGATTTAGAAATCCCATCCAGAATCTCCTAGGCTAATTCCATCTACTAACAGAAGAGCTGGAAGTATGGAAACTCTGGAGAGGAGGCAACTGAGGTGGTTAGGACATGTCTCTCACATCGACCACCACAGAGATCCTATAAAAAGCATGGAGGTGAGACCAGTGGAAAGAAGACCAAGAACCTCTTGCATAATCTACATGGAATGAATAGAAAGAATAAGGGGAAATGAGGAACCTTGCCAGGGACAGAAATGAATAAATATTGAAAAACCTGCTTTTTGAATTAATTCAATGGAATTCCTGGTCTATAAAATACACAAATTGGGAGATAAAACTCTTTTATTGAAGATAAAAACAATATTCCAACAGCAAGAAATAAATAAGAGTTTACAATTATAAGTAAGTAATGGAATAAATTTCTATGGGAAATTCCTTTTTGAATGTTCTGATATAGTGAAGCCTCTACTTATACTGTTGAATAAAACTGAAGTTCAGAAATGGTTTGAAGCACATCAAAGATTATTGAAACCATAAAAACAAAAATAAATCAAAACTCTTATTTTAATCTAAACAATCATTGTTTGTGCAGATATTCCCTTCAATAGGTTAAGTGGTATTTTGTGCCACAGATTGTGTTGTAAACAATTTTGAACAGTATATTCAGGAGCAAAAGTTAAAAATCCTACCATAAAATCTGTCACTAAGTTGAAATTGGAAAAAATCAAACACAGATGAATATTAGATGACCACAGTCAAACGGACATTTTGGATGGGTCAAGTTTGCAAGTTCTTCTGCAATTCACATCAATGAATTTCTAACCTGTAATTGCTCACTAAGGCACAGGTTATAGTTGTCAAATTTTCTATTATAAATATGCAAGAGGTCTAAGTCCACATCTGCTGTGTGTGGAGTAAATCTGCTGATTGGTCTGAGTATGCTTGATAGCTTAGAGAGATAGTTTCAGTGTATTACAAAGATAACTATGCTGTGCTTAGCAGTATTCTCAATCCTTCCAAACTTCGGTCATAGATGCCCCTCTCAAACCAGAATGCTGTACAGGAGTGTATATACTGTGTAAATGTACAGGAAGACCTGTAGGTTTCAACAAAAAATATGGGCCTGTCAACACTATCTATTGACAGTAAAATTTGTTTATATAAAATATCTTACATATAAATTGTTAAATGAAAATTAAACTATTCAAAATGTTTCTCTGGCTGGTAAACGGGCTAGCCATGTATTATACAGTACTTCATGCATTTTCTTAGGTCAGTCAGTAGAGGTACTGCATGTTATAAGGAAGGGTAGAAGCTATTAGTTTTTAACTATTGTGTGAATGTATAAGTGTGTGTGTGAGTTTATTTATATATAAACATGCAAAAAGCAAATACAAATATAGGAGAACTTTTAGCAACCAAAAAAAATTCAAAATGTTATACATTGTGCCTATAACTCCTACACCCTAGACCAAGGAACAACCAGAGTAGAATCATGAAAGCTATTTATCACTACCTTCACAGCTACCCACAGTAAGTCTGGGCCCCTCCCCCCCCCCCCAAGCAGCCCAGAAAGTGATCTTCGTCATCACAAACTACCAGTATTATTACTTTTCTGACCACAGCAGTAATTGCTTATGGAAAAACACTGTAGATCAGTCTTATTGTTGTAAGAGCAGGTTCTACAAAACATTATCTTGCAATGATAATGCATGACCATGTCATAAGCAGAGAAAGGGAACTCTATCCCCTATAATTTAGGTCACTAGGACCTGCATTAATCCACACTCATCAACCACTCCTGGTTCATTGTATCTTCCTACCATGTCTGTATTTTATGGAAAACCAGTATAACCTAACTACATATTTATACATTTTAATATATTTTGGCTCTCATAATTTTACATTTAACTCCTTTCATATGTTTAATCTCTTATTAATTATTTTATATCAACATTCGTTTTTTGACAGTTAGATTTCTGTTTATATAACGCCTTTGTCGACCTGCACTCTAACAACTATTCCTGCAATTTCAAACAGTTTAGCAGAAATCTCTGCCTATAACTAAGTTATTTTTCTCTCTTATTTTCTTCATTTCCTATTCTCCATAGTTCTTCTTATTTTTTTTAACATTCTTTTACATACTCCCCCTTAAAATATCCGTTTTTACATACCCTTCATATATTGATACATTTTATTACTTTTTGGGCTCTCATCATTTAACATTTTACCCCCTTTTTATGTTGTCTTTTCATTTTTTTACTCTCATATTGACTATTTTATCTCTACGATCTTTTGACCGTTAGATTTCTGTTTATCTAACGCCTTTTGCCGACCTGCACTCTAGCGGCTTTTCCTGAAATCTATCTAAACATATAAACATTGTTAAATGTAGTCTTGATTCTCTTCCTATAACCTTACTCTCGCATTTTTTACTTTCTTCATTCCCCTTTCTACATATATTTCTTCTTATCCTTTATTCTTTCCTTTTACAATATTTTTTTTTTCATAAGCTCCATTATTAATTTAACTAATTCTTTATACTCATCTATATAAAAAAAGGTTTTTAATGTTAATCATCAATATAACACTCTTATCCACTGTATCATTTATTTATTTCTCACATTTATATGTATATATATAATAATGTAATCAATCCACTACTGTCTTTGTCCATAGTTATTAATCAACTAATTTATATTTTCATTCCATTATTATGTACATTTCCAAATTCTTAGTCTATTATTTATTTTATTTTATACATTTGTATTTATTTATTTTTATTATTACTATTTTTTTTTCTGCTTGAATGATGGTTGTTGTCTTTTTGTGTTTATAGCCCTAATGAAGACCTGAAAATCATGTCGAAACGTCGGCACAAATAAATAATTTGTTTGTTTATTTGTGTTTTTTCTACTGACCGCACCCCCCGACCATCTTCTCCTATTATATATCTACGGTCAACTATCTTCACACCATCAAGAGCAAGAATAACTGTGTAGGATATACATCCATAATATTGAATGGAATAACTCATACATAATTTCATATGCCAGTTACCAGAAATTAGGAGAAGGCCAATTTGGAGGGGTGACTTGACTAAATGGTGGACACAAAATATGAAGATCTAATACTTACATTTTATGAGTTTTTCTCTTAGAGCACTCATTTCAAAGCTGCAGGACCATATACAGTATTATATCTCAATAGGCAAAGTTGGAAAAAATTCATCGTTGTTTTTATGTAGTTTTCACCATACAAAAAAAACCCTACCTATCTTTTCTTGGGCTTTCCAGGAGTTCTATACACATATTCTGTCATTCTGATATTAAAGCAGTTGGATATAAGCAAATAATTTAATAAATTATTATAATAGGTTAACAGAAACAGAAAATGATTCTATACTGAAATAGGCCATAAGATGGATAAAGAATAAATGGCCATCAAAGGTTCCATCTCAATTTCAGAATTTCTGTTTTAAAATAAATGACCTTTTGTTACACAAAGATTGTTTACTACAGATAAATGCCATTATACAAACAAATTCAAGAAATAGAATTACAAAATTTCTTTATGTCTACCACCATTGTTACCATCATAAGAACTTACAACTTATGGTAACCATTGTTACCATCATAAGAACAACCCAAAAACTTACCAGATCTCATATTTGGTGGCCTGGAATTGATGAGTGAATAGAAGTGCATATCAACACAAGTGATATCTGTCAGGAAATCATCCACATCCTACCAAAACGCACCAGTACACAATCAGGATGAGCCTGAACAACCTTGGATAAGAGTTCATACAAACTTTGCAGGGTCCATAAACAAAATTTGTGTATCCTTGTTGATTCAGCCATGAAATAATGAAAGCCATGAAACGTGAGTTTTATCAACTGATTTCAGAAATTTTATATCTGAGCTAAGATAACTTTTTACCACTTCTAGATTTCTTCAGTACATTTTTCGTACAGTGATAATTCCTTTAAGTCAAGAGTTTCAATCAAATGTGGGTGAAAACATTTTCACATCACCATTTCATCCAAACTCTAATAGTGAGACTTGGAGAAAAATTTAATAAATTACAACTAAAAGAGCACTTTTTGCCATCTAAACCTACAAGGAAAAATACAAATGATATTTACCAAAAAAACTGAATACAGCTCTGGACATAGTCTCTCTATTCAATGAAAAAGGAGAAATTCTGTATTTGGAGATCCCCTGTCGTCTCAAGAAAGCTCCAGGTTAGAGATTCTGTTTGGATGTCAGAACTGCCCAGTAATGTGGACAAAATAGATGTTGGTCAGGTTACAGAAAAAGCAGGTTTCTTAAGTTACAAGGTAAATGAAATAATAATTTCTACCAATTTTCATAATAGAAATTCCTGACTTTTTCAAGAGTTTACCAGCTCTATAAAGTAGTTTTTTAAAACTAGAGGAGATTGAGTGAGGGTGCTACAACCGCAGAAAGAAGTTCATCATTTGAGAGAAGAACCTGGACATTGCCAAAACTACAATATAACTATTTTCAAAGTCTCTGAGGCAACCTTCAAGGAGAATTGTGGACAGGTGAAGCTGGATAAAGTTTGAGCTAAAGGATATCCCTTTTACAAATGCAGACAAAATAATTATACTAACAATAATAGTCAGAATAATGGAAACAATTAATGTAATAATATAATCTCAAAGAAATTAGCGTAAAAGAAAAAACATTACTTTTTCAAGAGTTAATTAATTTTAACACATTCAGTGCGGATCCGTTAACTTGCATTGCTTCCATAAAACCAGCCAGGTTTGATTGGACTGTGCCTGGAATAACTATTTTAACATTAAAATAACTGTATTGATCTCATGTGATATAGAAATAGATCTAATGAAGTTAAAAATCTCAGCAAAACTTTAAGAGGGTAACTTCAGCATAGAAGCTAACATGAGTGATTCACCGCACATCATTCCACTAACAGTAGTATTCAGAATAATGGAATCAATATATCTATGAATAATTGAATCTAAAAATAAATTAGTGTATTAGAAAAACATTAAATTTTTTAGACACATAATTTATCAATTTTAACACAATTTGCATGGGACTTACATCTCTTTCATACAGCCGGCCAACACTAATTAAAATAATTGCTAGGGCTGGATGAAGTCCCTTGAGATTTTCATCAGTTTTGTGAACCTTATCTAACTTCAAAAAGACATTCTTCCAGCAGAAGAGTATTTTCAATGACTGTTATAAAACTTTAATTATGAATATAATTAAAGTTTAAATTAAAATAACTTGAGTTAAAATAATTTATCAGTAATATAAGTTTTAGTAAAAACATCTTGATAGGAAAAGATAATAGCTGGCCTGAATAAAGATAACTTTTAGAACTAATGATGACTTTCCAGACTTAAACAAAATTTACTGTGAATTTCTGACTTATTCCCTACCATACAAAATCCCCAACATATTTCTGAATTTCCCGATTGGTAGACACTTCAGAAATATTCCTTGGTGCTTACAATAAATGGCTAATTTAATACCCTTCAAGGTTTCTAAAAAAAAAGAAAAGTTGAGCAAAATGAAGATTATTCAGTATCTCAAGTCAAAAGAGGTGGAGTAGGAGAAAGCAGATCAACAGATGGTCAAGTAATGCAAGGTTCAAATAAGCCCATGAGACCATAAAGAAAGTATACAGTGAAAAGATGAAAAAAAAGATATAGGGGGAGCATTTCTGATACTTTGATAATGCAACAGTTTATTTATAGATAAATTTATTTTCTCTTAATTAATAATAATTGTTAAACATTTTCTTGGGGAAGATGTGTAATGTAATGTAAAACCTACCTCCATGAAGGTTAAGAGAATTGAAGGTGACTTGAGTTTGGGTGTTGTTATAGTGACTTACGTATTTTATATTATGGTAATATATACTTTTATTTGTTTGGGATTTGATAATATTAGAAATAAAAATAATCAACATTAAATAACCAAGAGTTTATAATTACCTACGAAGTTCTTAAGGAATGAGCTCTTGCTTATGCTTTCCATCAAAAATCATATTAATCTTTTTCAGAGGCAAGTTTTATTAATTTTCCTAAATACTGGAGTAATGATGTTGACCATTCCATCCTGCCTTTTAATTTTAGCAGGTAAAGCTCCATTTATATTATTACTTGATCGTTTACAAACAAAAGCCTTATTATTTGTAGGTTGGTTTATTTGCAATTTAGAAGAAATAGAGCAACTTTTAGAAACATTCGATGTAATAATGAAATTATTTTTTTGTTTAGATATCACAGAATTAATAGGTTTCTTGTTGTTTCCCGTACTTGTCTCAAATTTGACTCTTTTAAATTCTGTTTTAGTTGTATCATTATCACACAAATCAATTACTTCATTTTTATCTCGAATGGCATTCAGCCTTTGTTGCAATAATGAGTTATAATGTTCTTCTTGAGAAAATGAAGATACTGCTGTAATAAATGTCTGTCTCCTCACATAAGTGATGTTATGATTGGTATAAAGAAGGCCTCCTACCCTCCTGTATCCAGGGTGCCATTGTTGAAACCACTCTAGCTAAAAATAATAAAACTATTTCTATGATAAGAATAAAAAAAAAGTATATAAAAACTTTTAAACAAATAAAAATCCAAAGAACTAACTATAATATCCTTTTGCTTTTCTTTCATTCAAAATTTGTAGTTAATAAATATCAACTATAATATTAAAATGCTAGTGTTATTTATTTGTATTAAGAAAGTTTTATAGGAAAATATGATCTCTAAATTAATAATAAACTTCAGATCTATCATTTAGATATGATACATAAACACCTCTGTGGCATCCTTAATATGGATTGCTTAGTTAATATTAATACCAAATACTGGTTGGTCTGTACTAAAAACAAATACACTAAGAGGAATGCACAACTAAATTACAACATTTTTATAAGGTTAATTGTACCCCTTTCCAGACCTCAAATAAACCCCTTCTCAGGTAACCCAGGAATCAAAACTTCCTGTCTCTCTGGTTTCTAAGCAGCAACTATGCTTACTGTTGACAGTTATCGATGGGGCAGTCCTCACAAGACAACGAAAAATAGATTAACTAATGTTCCACACTATATCCATAATGTTTAGGTCTGAGGTTGGAGCTTGTGAGGTATTCCACTGGATAAGTCCACAAAGAAAGCATAGGTTGCTTTTGCCAAAGACCCACCTATAAGGGGTTATAAACAGATATTATATAAAAATATTAGTTCTGCATTTTACTAAGTGATGTCAGCTGAGTTTTCGAAATAAGGACATAATTATTTTCTTTTGAGAAACATGGATCTAAAAAGGGGGGTTGGGAGGATTCATGAAGCAGGGCTAAAGTACTCTTGAGACACAAAAAACAATGATCTTCATATTAAAAAAATCTCAAGCAGTTCGCTTATCTTCCCAATGAGGTAGGAAATACAGCAGGGAAACTTGAAGAAAAAACTAAGAAACAAAGGCATCTTTGAAGTTTTATTGCATATTGAGTGTCAACAAGACCTTTGAGGGAATACAGAAGCTAACTAGAGAGGTAAGGTCTATTTTATTTTATTACAAGCAATGATATCAACAACAATAAATTGGCTTTTTTATTCAAGAACAAACTGGAATTACTGATATCGTAATCACTACTTACAGTGATAAAAAAACAAAATGACAGATTAAAAATTTTTCATTTCAAATCAGCTAATGCTATTTGGTAATGATATTTTAAGCTCATTATAGCCAGCGACTAAAAATGTTAGTTTTTGAGGCATTAATAAATCAAGTTCATTCAAAAGATCATTTTCAAATTTATCCTAAACTACTAGTCCATTAATCAATTAAAGATTTTATTTTAGACCAGGAGAAAGAAATCTGATAGTGATAAACATATCATACATATCAAAAATAATATAAATTATAAAATATTAAATAAAAGCTCAAATCAATAGAATTTAAAGGGTTACTTCATTACTTTTAATTCTGAAGACTTTACAGCTGGTGTTTTAGGAGTTCCTTCTAATTCAATTATTACTGATTCAGTATTTTCTTTACATGCTTGTGAATTTAGTTCCACCTTCATATTTTTCGGTGCTAAATTACCCTTCAATATTTCGTGAATATTAGTAAAGCGAGCTGTTTTAACTGGAGAGTAAAATTTGGATTTGAAATTTTGTAACTGACATAAGATTGATGGATTTTTTATGGAAACTGGAAGACTTAATCCATGTAGGTCATTTGAACTGCGTTTGGAAGGTCTAGATGAACTAACATCCTCTTCAGAGAAAGAATCAAACTGAAAAAAAAAGTATTATTATTTATAATTATAATAATAATAATAAATAAATAAATATAATAATAAAGAAGATATATAACCACCTCAAATCTAATGACATGATAACCAGTGAACAACTAGGGTGCAGAAAAGGAGCTAGGGGTTGCAAAGAGCTTTTAGTAATGGATTTCTTCATTGCTGCACAGGTTTCTAGAAGACAGCGTAATCTTTCAATGGCGTGGATCGATTATAGGAAGGCTTTCGATTCTGTACCACACAGTTGGCTGCTCAAAGTATTGGAGATATATAAGGTCCAAACTAAAGTAAGCAAACTACTCACGAATTTGATGGCAGGCTGGATGACTAAGTTGAAAATAGGAGTGACCCATGGTAATAACCAAATAAAAATTATGAGGGGAATATACCAAGGAGATTGCCTAAACCCATTGTGGTTTTGTATGGCACTGTTCCCATTAAGTCGGATACTGCGGAGGAACCAGGTGGGCTACAAACTCAATACCAAGGATGAGGCAACCACTGTTAGCCACAACTGGTACATGGACGATCTTAAGCTTTATGCAAAAAGCAAACAACAATTGCAAAGTATGAGTGAAATAGTGTCATCCTATATGAAAGATATAAGCATGTCATTTGGACTTGATAAATGCTGCATATGAACAAGGGAAAGGTGGTTTATGCCCAAGACCTACTGATAAATGAAGATGAGTACATCAGAGAACTAGAAGCCAAAGAAGAATATAAATATCTTGATATACAGCAGCACCTCAAAATAGCTCGAAATGATGTGAAACAAGAGCTAATAACAATTTTGAAAATGAGACTACGAAAAATATTAAAGACTCAACTATCTGGAAAACAGAAAATCAAGGCCATCATTACTTGGATCATACCAGCGCTAAGCTATAGCTTTGTATATTACAGTGGTCAAATACCAGCCTACAAGAAATAGATCGTCTTGTAAGAACGACACTCACGCAAGAGCGGGTGTCCACCATCCCATATCATCCAAATCCAGACTTTATATATCCAGGAAAGGAGGACGAGGACTCATAAATATTGAAGAAGCGTGCCGCAAGCCAGAAATATCCCTAAGACAATATTTCCATTCAAAAACAAATAATGTTTATCAGGCAATCGTTACAATGGATAATGGTCTGACTGCACTGAACCTGAGCAAACAGATGAACCGAATATTGTTTCAGAAAAAGAAAGACTGGCGGAATGGAAAAGCAAGTCTCTACACGGGTGATTCTATAGCCAACTGGACGAAGTCTACATAGACCAAGAAAGATCAGTTGAATGGCTAAAAGATGGAAGGCTATTCTCCGAGACAGAGGGATTTGTGGTTGCCATTCAAGATCAGGTTATTGCCACGAGATCATATAGGAAGCATGTGTTAAAAGACGCAACAACACCAGATAACTGTCGATTATGCTCAGTAACGCTCGAATCAATCCAACATATCACTGGTGGATGTGGAGTGCTGGCTGGTACTGAATATCTGCAGAGGCACAACAATGTGGCCAAAATTTTGTATCAGGCTCTGGCTGTGAAATATAACCTAATTGAAGATAAGAGCCCTTATTACAAGTACCATCCAAATAAACTCCTCCAAAATGGTCCTCTCAAGCTCTATTGGGATGAATCAATAATTACGGACCATAGAGTACGCCATAATAAGCCAGACATCCTCCTTATAGACCTAAGAAAAAAGAAAGCGGAGCTTATTGATGTTGGGATCCCAAAGATAATAATATAAGCTCTACTGTGGGAGAAAAACTGAGGAAATACCAGGAATTGGCGATATAATTGAAAGAAATGTATAAATTGGAAGGTGTTACCACTACTCCATTCATAATATCAACGAATGGTCTCATACCAAAATCAACAGTGGCAGGCATGAATGGTCTGGGAGTGCCTATAGACGTGCTAAGAGAGGCTTAACAGTCAGTTCTCTTGGACACTGCACATATAGTACAAAAAGTTTTAAATATATGAAAAAAATATTAAGGCGGTTGGACTTCTGGGTCCCCCACCTCAGATATTCAACCCGTAATGGCGAGAAAAACCGGATGATAATAATAATAATGTGAACTGCTACGATTCATGAAGAGTCATGGGTTCAGTACTTTGTAAGGAAGCACTGTTTTTAGAAAATGGTTATACAAAGAAGTGATTTTTTTCAAGATCATGCTCAACCGCAAGAATTTTCCCCATTTAAGGGTACCCCAGGAGGGCTCCAGAAACCATAGGATTGACTCACAGCAACAGTGTAACAGAAAATTACTATCTGCCACAGCCGGATTCGAACCCGGGTCATTGGAGATAGTAGCATAGTGCCTTACCACTGTGCCACTGTGCTCCCTATTATTCTTATTTATTTAAAAAATATTTATTAACTGATTGAAACAATATAAAAATATTATGGCTCTTAGTAATTTTCAGCAATAGAATATTACAATTTTAATATAATGTAATACTTAAATTGAATTAAAAGTAAAAATTCATGATTAAATGAAAAATCCATAATCTAATCTAATGTTACTTATTGTTTTCTCATAAATAACAAAATAATAACACCAAATCCTAGAATTTTACTCTTTTTTTTCTAATAATAATTATTTAATTTCTTCCATCTGGGTTTCCATAACATTTCATATCCATTAAAGATAAAGATAGTTTATTCAATAAAACCTCTTGACTCCATTGAATAAATTTAATAAGAAACAAAATCCTTAGAAAAAAGTATTTATACCTTGTGATTATTTTTTAATGTTTGAAATAAAATAATCCCGCAGGGGTTAGTTTAGTGCAAGGTTGGTCAGGATTAACTACCCCAGTTCTCTAAGTTTAATACACAGCACATTGACAGAACATTATACTAAGCACATCAAGGTCACCTAAACAACAAACTCTAAAGTCACCTTCTCCAATCACATTATAAATCTAATTGTTATCTGCAATTACAATTAAAGTGGATGATGAGATAGATGCAATAACTTGTAAGTATGATTTTATTTCTGCTATGTCAAATAATTACAGTATTTGTTATTAAAACTACTTGTTTCCCAAAATTTCCTTCAGCCAAAAATTAACTGAACAGACATTTAAGCAATTCAAAAAGCCCCCTGGATCAAGAATAGTACATTGGAAAAGAATTTCCAAACTATATATTTCTACTATCATCATACCCACAATGTTAGCATTGGATTTATTATAAGGGGTATTCAGGATCTTTAGTTTAACATGTTAAATAGAAAAACTCAAGTTTAATGGAGAAATATTTCCTTCTTTTACCATGCTAAACCAATATAACATATAACATGGTTGAGAGTCTGTTATTAGGTATTTTAAATGGAGAATGATGTCACGCAACAGACCAGCTGAGCTCAAGATCATTTTGTTTGTTGTCGTAGTAACAAGGAATGTAGTATTATACATATTACTAGCTTGTAGTTTGTGTTTTGATTGTGTTAGTATTGTTTTAGATGTTTTTATAACTAATAAAGTAATGTATGATAATAGTTATGATGCAATGACAATTAGCTCATCTTGATTCTCTTCCTCGCAATTTAGAAGTTCAACAAGGCACTGAGGGGCAATATTTTCACACAACTTCCACTTTAGGCATGTTGTAGTAAATTACTATAATCAAAACTGAGAAGTAAACAATAACATGAAGTTTTGGAAGGAAAGGTTATATAACAAGTTACTCAGAAAATCCACTAGCTCTCCTGTATTTAACATGACTTTAAATAGGGCTGCTCACAATCCTATACTTATAACATTTAGCATGGTAAAACATTTTACATTTAACACATCATACTCCTATAAAAGACAAAGCTCCTCAAACACAAATTATGCTCGATTCGAATAAAAGGAAGGTTATAGGATAATAGGAACATAAGAAGGTAAAAATTGATAAAAAAATATATTCAAAAAAGCAATTTTAAAAGTAAATGAATCTTTTCTAAAGAAATTTCAAGATGTTCAACAAGTATGAGACACTCCGGCATTTATTAAAAATCCTCTTAAAGGAAAAGTAAACAAATTAAGATTTCATCCTTTCTGAATTGAGTTGAAATAGCATATTTCGAAATGATATTGCTAAACTAGGTGAATATGGTTCATGAAAATCAAATTTTACATAGCTTGTTTCTGCTACTGTAAAGAAGAATTTGGAAAGATAAAAATGCACTTTTTTTTTTCAAATAAGATGCTTACTGCAATAAAAAAAAAAGTTACAAATAACTGAAGACATTATCTTCAATCCCTGGAATTCAGCTAGTTCAAAAAGTTGTTGTTCCTAGTGTTTTTGGATAGATATGCAAGAGTGAATATACATTTTTCAAAACTTATAACACTATAAAAAATTCATTGAAGAACCAAATAACCATTGAAAACTTGGATTCTTTGAAATTTTCCAAGAAAATCATTATATATAATGATGTATTTTAAATTAATAAATTATATTAAACAAATTATTTACTAAAATATAACTTTGGTTTTAACTTGTCTTGTAAATTTTCTAACATTTTTGTATGGTGAAATTGGCTTTTCAGCTTCTGAAGTTTACTGAACACTGATCAATACAATCTATATAAAACAAATAATGACAGTGAGTCATCAATTTTGTCAACGCTGTTGGCAAAGTAATCAGAGATACAATGTTCTCAGAAAATAATATCTACAGAGTCACAAGAAGATCATCTAATGGGATAGTAACAAACCAGATTGAACTTTAACTAATCAGTGTTTACCACAGGTCTATTCTTAGGGGTAATAAGGCTAAAAAGGAATTATCAGAGCTAAGTCAAGAAGGAAACATCAAGTTAGCAAGTTAAAAGATTCAGGACCCTCACTATCAGGTGCCTGCAAAAACTCTAGAAAACACTAAAAACATAGAGATAAACAAAAAATGAAATGGATATTCAAAGCACATAAAACTTGCAGTCAGGGTGCTGGTGCTCTGTCTAAAGAAAAACTCCAGACCACACTGGTTCGATGAAGTATGTTGTTGTTAATCTATGAAATATAAAATAAAGCCTATCAAAGAAGGTGTAAAGACATGCTCAACACTCATAAGAAGCTTATCGTAACAGAAGAAGAGTAATCAATAACTTTCCGATGAGTATTGCTTTTTTCTCCTTACTGAGTTCTATTAATTAGTGTTTCTGCTCTGTGATACATTGAGGAAGAATTGTTATTTATTATAGTGATAAACATGTTCTTTGAACTTACTCAATAGATACCAGATCTACCTAGACATTAATATTTCCATCTTCTATTCCAGCCATTCCGGATTTGAAACATAAAACCTAATCCATTAATACACTTATACTAGATTGTAACTTAGTCTTTGTACTTAAAATAAGTTTTACTTAAATTTAGATATAAAATCTACACGTTGAAATTATTCTTTCAAATACAGACCATAATTATCAATCACTTTAACCCATCTTTCTCCCTGAAGTTAAAACCAATCTTTGATTTTCAAGGCAAAAACTCCTCATGCATAGATTTAACATCCTCATATTCAAAGTACTGGTCTTTCGGAAAATGTACCACTGACTGAAAAAGACTATATTCAGAAGAAGGTAGTGTCTTTAAGACAGGTGGAGCAAGATCCTATCACCTTTCATTTCTGAAAAATTTTCTTTGATTAAGTGTGAACAATGGACAGAAACATTGTCTTGCTAAAGTATTACTTTATTCCAATTGATCAAAGAAGGGAACTCTTTTAAAATTCCCTATACTCTAGCAAAAAAGTTCAGCTTCAATAGCCCTGTCATCTGGAGCCAGCTTGAAGTGTGAAACACACATAATGCCAACAACCACAAAGTCTAATTTTTTATCAAAATTGATCAAGGGGTACCTCTGCTAGAGCCTCTCTGTCACTCAAGCTTCTGAGGCTCAAACAAAAAAAGTGCCACTTTTTCAGTTTATAAGATTTTTTTTTTAACATTATTCATTGCATGTAACAGTTCTTTTCCAAAAATTATCACATGCTTGGTTTTGAAGCTAACTTTGACAAATAACAACCCATTACTGCGTTTGGGCAGTTGACAAGTTATGAGGATCTGGATTGGGCCATACAACTCACAAATAAAGCTATTTAAATGGTGGCTTACATCAGCATTTTCGAATGATAATCCTGGAATGGTCGGTCGCAAACAGATCCTAGCAGGGTTAAGGTTACTTAAA
>NW_027111002.1:28312-66397 GCF_000696795.3 Halyomorpha halys | reverse complement strand
AGGCTATTATATATTATAATATAAGGCTAAATTTTAGTAAAATTTTTTTTCAAGAGATGGCAGCACTTTCGGGGCAAATTTACTTTTCTTCTTATTTGAATACGGAATAATAAATTTCCCAACTGTAAATGGATTTACCATCTAGAACCCCATAGAGGTTACTGAAATTGGTTCATTAATTTTTGTTGTAATTATTTTGGGATTTAAAAAATTTATCTTTATTATTCGTAAATCAAAAAAAGTGAACTTACAGGCACTTGACCACAAGCAAATTAAACAAGTCTGCACAAACAGATTCATTTTTGGTTGCATAGGATGATAATGGGTACCTCCCACAGACCATAGGTTTGTGGTGAAGCAGCCACCCCCCTAAGGAGGAGCAAAGGAAGGACAAGCGCCAATAGGTGCTAGCCTTTCCTATATTCCTCCTTATCTGCCACACCAATGATCAAGGTAAGACAAATTAATATTCAACACAATAAGTCAGCTACTGCCAAATTAGCCAAGTCACTTTTGGGGGTCAAATCGGCCCTCTAGCTAATTCAAGAACCTTACTGTTATAGAGGGATTATTAGAGCATTAGGGGGTATAGGCGGAAGGATAACCTGCCCAACCCCATGTGAAGACAACCCGAGGACTTGCATCTGGGTCTCCAAGGACCTTCAGGTGCTGCCTCTCCCTCAGCTTAATTCCAAAGACACTACGACCATGATACTAAACATCAAGGTTGGTATGAATAAGACTAAATTGTTAATAGGATGTCCCCCATAGCTTAGATCCACCTTACCAATACTTAGAAAGACTTCTCCGATATGCTAGGGAGGTAAATTTACCACTCTTAATTGGCTCACACTTATTGTGGGGAAGCACAGACACCAACGAGCGAGGCGAAACCTTGCTGGAATTTTTAGCCTCAACAGATTTAGAAATACTTAACAGAGGGGGCAAAGCAACCTTTGTTACAAGAGCTAGGGGCAAGGTTTTAGATATTACACTGGCCTCAAGCCAGATTAAAAGCCTTTGTAAAGACTGGAGGGTCACCTCAGACATAACGCTGTCTGACCATAGGTTGATTTAAGATTATAGCTGAGAAACCTCTATTCACAATGAAGAGAAACCCGAGAAATGCAGACTGGAGTCTTTTCAGAGAGAGGCTGGAAGGTGATTCACCCTCTGCGGTGGAAAGACTTTCCAGATCACAGCTAGACATTGCATCTAGCCTACTTGAGAGAATGGTTATATCAGCCTACAAGAAAGCTTGTCTATTGAAAAGGGAGTCTCGTAAAAAAGTCAGATAGTGGTTAATTGAATTGACTAAACTACAAAAAAACACAAGAAAAGCCTATAATAAAGCTTGTAAAACAAAGTTAGAGACGGACTAGAATGTATACTAATAAGTAGACTACCTCTAATAAGTATAAAAGATAATTAAGAAGACATAAACGAGATGGCTGGCGCAAGTTCTGCAGCAACATATAAAGGATGCCGGAAGCCTCTCGTTTAATGAAGTTATTAGGAAGCAATGGTCAACAGCCACAAGGTGCGCTAAGGAAACCAGGTGGGAAGTGGACCTCCAACTTAGAGGAAACCTTGTCCCATTTAATGGATACAAACTTTCCAGGTTGCCAGCACAGAACATTAGACAACCCTCCAACCATGGATTCCCTCAGAGAGGCAAATGAAGAGAAGTGGGCATTAGTGGAGTCTATCATTACAGAGGGGGCCATTAAGTGGGCAGTGGAAGAGCTCAAGCCTTATAAGGCCCCAGGAACGGATGGTATTCTCCCATGCATGCTCAAGGAAGATCTTAATATCCTACTCCCCCGAATTAGGGATCTTCTAACAGCCTCTCTAGCATTAGGATATACACCAGAGACTTGGAGGAAATCATTAATAGCTTTCATTCCTAAAAGTAGGAAGGAGGACTATAGTGTCGCTAAAGCGTATCGACCCATTAGTTTATCCTTCCTATTTAAGATCCTGGAGAAGTTGGAGGCAGTTTTCCTTATAATGGGGAGGAGGCCCCGCCTGGAAGTTAAAGGAGGCTCGCCCTGATGAACTTGTCCTCAGCCGACACGACAGGATGGTGGAGCATGACCATCAGAAATTACCTCGACCCCCTGCTCTGCCTGCGGTGTCAGAAGTATGGACACCCTGCCAAGGCATGCACAGAGGACCTGGCATGTAAGTGGTGTCTTGGCACGGGGCATAAGATAAAAGAATGTCCGGCAAAGAAGAAGGGACTGACACCGCGCTGCAGAAACTGTAGTGAGCAAGGCAGAGAGGGAAAAGATCTCCAACATTGTGCGGGCACCAGGGAATGCCCGCTACATCTGGAGAAGATAGTCGTGCAGGCGAAAAGAATGCGCTATGCGTAGGCTGTAGATCCTGCAGGTCAATATGGGCCGAAGACGAGTGGTCGCGGACGAACTTAGGACTCCCGCCCAAAAGGTCGACATGGTAATCCAGGAACCATGTTGTCGCAACAATGTGGTTACAGGGTTTGTTGTGGCGTCGAGGGTGGTCGCTTTGGGCAGTGGTGAGAGGAGGCCTAGAGCGGCGATCGTGATAGTTAATCCCTCCCTTGACGTTATGGAACTGAAGCAATTCACCACAGCAGTCAGGAGGCATGTTACGTGAGGTGACTCCTTCGCCCTTGTTTCGTCGTACATGCTGCCTAGAAGGAACAATGAAGACATCAACGAGAGTATCGCTGCTGTGGAGGCTGTTGTACTCAAGTACTGTAATGCGATAGTCTGTTCCGACACCTACTCGAGGAGCATGGCCTGGGGTTCGGTTCGCACAGATGCCAGAGGGGGACTGATGGAAGAGAGCGTGGCTAGGTGTCAGCTCATCGTTATGAATGAGCCCTCTGGCCCCACATTCGTGGGTGAGAGGGGCCAGAGTTGGATAGACGTGATACTGACCATGGCTCCCATGGCGAAGCGAATAGCGGACTGGGCCCTAAGGTCAGACACGAGCTCCAACCACAGGGTCATAGCCTTCAGTGTAGTGGAGGAGGAAGGCGGAGCCCTAGAGGAGGAAAGGGGCTTTGTGACCCGATCGGCGAACTGGAGAGCCTTCTCTAGTTAACTGGAGGGGATATTGGTTTATAGAGAATGGGAGGAGGTGGCGCCGATGGAGGAAGAGAAAGGAATTGACCACAGAGTGGCAACCCTGACGGGCACCATCAACCAAGTGGCCAATATTACCCTTCAGTGTCGCAGGGCGAGAGCACGTCCGGTCCCATGGTGGACGCCGGCCCTGACGCAGCTGAAGAGAGAGTACTATAGGGCCAGGCGCAAGTGCCAGGAGTGCAGAGATAAGAGAGGAGAGCTGCACTCCGAGAGGAAAACAACCATAGGTATAGGGTATACCGAAACGGAGTGCGTCACCAGAAGAAGAAGTCCTGGGACGAGTTCATCGTCGAGGAGTCGGAGAAGAATCCCTGGGGCATCCCGTACAGGGTGGCGCTGGGCAAGGTTAAGCCAATACAAATGATGGCTGCCTTCAAAGTTGGAGGAGCCCAGGCAACCACCCTGGAAGAAACGGCGATGATGTACATCGATTATACATACCCCGGGGATCATCCGTCTCAGGACACTGCAGAGGAGAGTATGGTAAGACGCACCACGTCACACCCACCAGGTACCGACCTATGCCCACCGTGGGACTTATAGGACCTACGTCTTGCCGTGGACAGGCAGAGGATTGGGAGGGCTCCGGGACTCTACGCCTTGGACGCTGCAATCCTCAGGAACAGTGCCCCATATATCGAGGAGGAGGTATTGGAAATCTTCAATGAGTGCTTGGATAAGGGGTACTTTCTGAGCAGGTGGAGGATTGCAGACTTGAGACTGCTCTACAAAGGGGGAGGCAAGGATAAGGAATTGCCGAAGGCCTATCGGCCTATATGCCTCCTCCCTGTTATCAGCAAGGCACTGGAGCATATGATAGTGCATAGCCCCAGACCAGTCCTCAGTGCTGTGAGTTACCCACGGCAATACGGCTCAACCCGTGACAAGGGAACAACAGATGCCCTGCTGAGAGTGCGTGAGGATGTAGAAGGGAGGGCGGAGAAATATGTCTTGATGATACTGTTCAACATATCCTCCGCCTTCGATAGTGTTTGGTGGTCGCGCGTACTCCAGCGGTTGCAAGAGTTCGACACCCCCAGCAACTTATACTCCCTCGTGAGTGTTACCTTAGTAAGAGGAGTGTGAAGATTAGGGGTAGCTATTCCAAGGTCGAGAGAAGGATCGAGAGAGGCTGCCCGCAGGGTTCGGTTATAAAGGATCTTGATGTGACTTGGCACCTTTACACACCAGGAATGATTGAGGTCAAATCCCTCATTCTCTGGAATTCATCCGAGGCATTCTTCTTGCGTACTGCCCACAATGGACTGTTATAGGGCAAAGTACCAGGGGATATTACTACCTCTCCTTCATGTACTTCACCCTATTCTGCTTCAATGTGATTTCATGCACCATTTTTCCTGTACCTCCCAGTATTTCCCCTTCTTTACAAAAAATATATTTTTTCAGTATTGCCTCTTTCCAAATCTCCTTCTGTTTAATCACACCCACTCTCGCTTATCGTCATACACAAGCTTCCGACAGCTGTACTTCTTCATTCCAATTCTAATATCCTACTAATTTTTATCTTCGCTACCACCTTTTCCAAAAGATCTGTTGGTCAATGATTATCAATGAAAATCAATGACTATCTGGTAGTCTCGGGCATTTTCCCATTACATGGACTGTTACCTTCCCTCCCTTAGCCCCTCAGTTACCCTATTCCATTTCTGTTTCTCCTTCAATGCTGCAAGGCCTACCCAGAGTGATCTGTATTTATATATTTACAATATTTTGACCTTCTATGAAAATACGCTCCATGTTAGCTGTGACACATTTTGAATAAAATGGGATTTTCACTGAAGAAGTAGTGTATGACAGAAAGAGGGGGGAGGTAATACTACCAATGAAGTAATATAATTAGGCTAAAACATATAGGATTAAAACGTCAAAACTTTTAGTCACGGAAAATCACACATATATATTCAGATTAGATTATTTATATGTAATGGGTTTCCTATAAATGTTTAACAATATAGCAGAAAAAGACTTGGAAGCGAAATTCTCATAAACGAATAAGGGTTATCACGAAATAAGGGTTTCATTGTTGTGTCCCTTTCTTATCATTGTTTCTCATAATAGGTTATTAACAGACAAGTAGCAGATGGAAAAATATTTGTACTACTACAATTTATTCTAAAACATTTCTATTTATAATAAATTTAAAGAATTATTTATTTATTCTTCTATAACTTATTTTGTGAAAGTACGAAACAGACAATAGTTGTGGATAATTTCAAAAAATCATAACATCCAATAAAAATGATTAAAAAAGCGATAACAAACAATAGGCTAAAATCTCACAATTCAGGAAATACTAATAGTAATTACTAATACTAATTGGATAATACCTAAGAAAAAAATAATAATACAAATTATTTTCAAAATTAGTGTAGAAATAAATAATAGCAGAATACCAATACAAATTCACTTTGACTGTTCTCGAATTTCAGTATTGCTATGAGAAAGTTAGTTTTTGCAGCCTTGAGTTGCCGTCTCGTTCTGGCCGGTAACAACTCATCCTATTGGTTTTTCGCTTGTAATCAAAAATGTATTTTTCTCTTTACAATCGCTGTATAAATGCCAGAATTTTATGGAATGTCTCATTAGTTCCAGTGAACAGTACTGCAAATGCCTATAAGGCCACATTTTTTAAAATTTATCATTAACTCATAGTTTTGCATCTAATTTTCCTTATTATTCGATTGGTGTTTTTTAAACCTAATTTCAGTAACTTCTATATTCAGATCCAAAATCGGACTATCCGTTCAGGAGAAAATAGAAAAGTAAATTCTGGCATCCCATGAAGTGCTATATTTAGCCTTAATATAATAATATAACCATTAGACCCAGGGTTCCACAGTGCAGGCATGTAATGGTGGCATAAAGCAATTGTAGGTAGATCCAGTAAACAACAGAGATTAACCTGTTTAATGAAAATAGCCACTACGTGAACTACTCCAACAGCTGCAATGGAAATAATCTTAAGTTTAACACAATTCCATATGGAGATCAAAGCACAAATCCTAATAGTATTTTGTCCGCCGGATATAAAGATACCGCCGGACCTAGGCAAATACTCGTCGGCAACAGATCTAAATAAATGTACAGAGGTATATAGATAAAAGAGGGTATGCACCCCCTGGGAACGGTTGACCGTGTAGGCAGAGATAAACAAACAAATAGCCTGTATCTTGCACGTGACCATTTTAGACACCTCGGGGAAAATACAGTAAGCCGGCTTTCTTCAAAGAAGAAACCTTTAAAGATGAAAGGTACGAAAAAGACCGACTTTCGTCGAAGGTCATTGGACCTTCTCACCCCCTCTGAAAATAGAAGAACCAATCAAAGGACAGAAATCAAAAGAAGGAGTCAGAAGGAGACGGTAGAAAATAAACAAAAAGGGCAGGAGAAACACAGTCTAGGAGTTGAAGACAGTTGGAGAGAGTCTGACAGTCTTGTAGGAAGTCTGACGGAAGGACAGTCTGAGAGTCTGGGACAAACAAAAAGGGGGAAGAACAAAGAAGGGGAGTCTGGGAGTTGGACACAAGGAAGACAGTCTGAGAGAAAAGGAAGCCACACCTCCGGGGATTCAGCAGCTGGGAGGCGAATATGGACGCTCTTCCGCAACAACCGCCAAGCCGACCGATGTACCGAAACAAGTAAGACCTTTTCTGTTGTAAATTGAATGGCAAGGATAGAATTAATACTTAGAGTTAGTATAAATATCAAAGATCCCAACTGGTTCTTCTCAATTCATAATCTTATAATTAAAGTATAAGGAAACAAGTCTACCATGCTCTCTCATAATATTATTCTTGGTAATGTATATATAATTGTAAATACAAAATATGTAACAGAGATTTTATTTTATAATTAAGAATCCCTGCATGCCACCTCATATATAATAGCATAGTAAATTGGTGAACACGATACCGTTGGAAAGGAACTCCAATGATTAATTATAGATATTCATATCTAGCATACCATGGCGAGGGGGTCCAGATGGTGTCTAGTGTTTGAATTAAATAAAGCGCATACTTTTTCAGATAGAGATACATAATATAAATATAAATATATAATAGAAATACATAATATAAATATATAAATACAAATACATAATACAAATACATGAATATATGAATAAATTTCAATATAATACCTGTACGGGGAACTCCTAGTCGGGCTTAGAAACCCCGAAGCCCCGTACACGGCAGTACAATGTAAAAATTGATAAAAAAAAGAAGCTAAATACGGTTGTGAACTACACAAATGGCTCTCTTATAGATCAAGTCTCAGAGACAGGAGCATATGGATCAATTTTCTAGTAAGGAGCTGATGATTGGATCTTGTTGGCATACTCTGTAAACTTCCAATTCGTCAGCTGGGGCCAACACAATGTTTACTTCTTCCAAAAAAAATTAATATCAAAATAAAAACAATTTTTCTTAGCTTTATACAGCAGAGGTGTGTAAAAGTTCTTTAAAACTCAGTACATTTAACTAATTTTAAAAAAAGTTAGTAAACTTCCTGGGATCATTGATCACTTTTCCTGAAGAACAAGTCTTGTTTACCATCTCATATTTTTGGAGCATACAAAATGGGTATCAAATCTGTTAAGCTGAAGACAAATTATTTTCAAATGTACATTAAATGTTTTGTTTTTTTAACCATTTACAACAACCTTCACCCCAAAGACCTAACAAACTTAATAAGCGTCAGCTCATTCAGTTTAGAAGATTTAAAACATGAAGAAAATTATTAAAATCTTTGTAAATTTGTATATAAAATTGTGTACTTACAAGAAAATATAAATTAAAGAAAAATCTTTTTAAGTGGTTCCATTTTTCACTTATTTGCCAAGTTTTTTTTTAAATTTCCATTTTCATGGAACTGAGGTGGTCTTGAGATAAATGTTTAACCATAATATCTATAAACCTAATAACTAAGTGTAAATATGTGTACAGTGTACAGGGATCGGAGTAGGAGTAGTAACCATTGAAATATCATACATTATAATTGTTCATTGTTCTCTATGATACCTATTGAAGAGTTCTTTTGAATTGTGTAGTTCATTCAGGACTTACATATCCCTAATGGCAGAACTGCCTACAATTTTGAATTAAACTTGTTAAGTTAATAAAGAATATCTATGAAAAATAACTTGTAAATTATTCAATAGATTAATGGGCGATAAAAATTATCGTAAAGTGAAGTCTTACATTATTATGCGAGATGGTGTAATATTTATAAAAGTGATAAGGTTTTTGAATATTACAATGATTAAACTGTAAAAACACGTGTACATTTGCAACCACCAAACAGATGAAAATATGAATTATTCAGTTGATTAATGGGTGTACATTATTTGAAAAATAAAACAACAGGGACAAGTAGATAACCTTAAAAGGGAAAGGGAAGACCGAAAGTTGATGCGAGTATACTGACGAGACCCAACCAACAGCTTCTCCTCAAAAGAAAATATCTCTTTAGGATCTAGTGAAAGGATCAGCCATTAGATGAAACATCTATCTCCTTAAAAAAATACACCTCAATATTTCAAGCTAAAGTATTAAGTGCAACTCAAATTCTGTGCTTGTATTTTGTCATCAGAAACAATGAAGGGTAGACCTATAACCAAAGCGCATATTTTTATGCAGTAAATAACCTTAGAATATGATGTATAATATGCAAGTAATAGTTTAAAAACTCCACTTGAATCATATTATTAATCAATATACATTCTTACAGTTTATTCCTCTTGGTAAGCAAATTGAAATCATACTGCATTTGAATCTTAGAGGGATTGAGTCATTACGGTTAGGCAATTTTTTCTAATATATGAACTTTTGATTGCTATCTGGAATTTCATATTTATTGCTGGATAATTTATTTCTATTTTGTTTAAACTGAAATAGTCCAATTATGCAAATATATGCATTTATCGTCAAATAAGCAAAATAAAACTTGGCTAATTGCATATGGGTACATTGATTTGTAAAGATTTTCAATCAACGGCTTAAAAAAAGCATACAAACAAAATATGTAACTGCATAAAAATCCAGGCTTAGCTTATAACATTCACAGCAGGCAGCAAGAGATAGGAGCACAAAAAAAATATGCAACACAAGAGTTGAGGAGGACAGTAATACCATCTTTAACAATATTGAAAATTATAAAATAGTAAATATTGAATGGGTGTCTGGACATTCAAGCAAACCAGGCAACAAAGAAGCTAATAACCAACAAGGAAGGAATCTGAGTGTACCTCCATTTCACCTCAGCCCATAGGTACTGGTACTGGTAATGGTGGGGGAACAAGTCCGGCAAGTGAGCCTATTGGTCCTTTTTGCCATCCCCAAGACAAACCAATGGAATGGCTCTTTTATATATCTTATTCCTCTATATCGAACCTTTTCGACTTTCTAATGAAATTCAAAAGGGACTCCCAATCTATAGAGGAAGCCTCATTTCCTGTAATTCTATCAGAGCCTAAAAGCCTGTATCTTAGTGACACATACCTACCACAATCTGCTATGTAATGTAAGGCAGTTTCTAGAGCCTGTCCGCATAAGCAGCAGGTTTCATCATGGACTACTCCACATATCTTAAGATGTCTTTTAAGTCTGCAGTGACCTGTAAGTACTCCTATTAATAAGAAGACAATTTGAGTCCTGTGGAGACACTTTAAAGTCACAATTTCACAGCAACTGCGATAGTATAAAATTCATGATATACCTTTATGATAACATTTATTGTCCAGGCAATACAAAAGCAGCAACAGGTCTAGTGTGATTAGTAAGCAATATCTCTCAAGATAGTAAAGCTAGTGTCATTTAAGGTCCACTTATTTATTTAAACTGTATGATATTTGTTAATGATTATTTTTTTTATTAAAACTTATTTTAATAAAAAAAAAAAAATGACTTTAGTGTCCACAAACTGGCAGATAACCTATAAATGTGCCCACAGGTACAAAAAGGTTGAGGACCCTTTCACTAATATGTTTAAAAAAATGTCCATGTTCTAATGATAAAAATTTAATTTATCAAGTCAAGTGACCAATGCTATTTGAATAAAAAAAATTAAAACTTCCCTACAATTATATTCCACATTATCAATTTATACAAACTATCTAACCAAAAAACTTACTTTTAATAATTAGGAAAAAAGTATCAAGCTGTGTAATCCATACTCTCCTAAATTTCACAATTTAAAATTTTAGAATGGTGTACACTAGGACAATCTGAGAATTAAGATAATTATGAGCAAGGTATTTATAATGTTTAATAATAAGAAAATCATACCTGTTTTCTACTCCCTGCAGTGCTTTCTTTATTGAAAATATTTCCTATAACTGGTGCTCTGATCATATCAACTGTCTTATGATACTTCAGTACTGTAACATTCTTATTGTCTGCTTTTGATAGGCCACTTGATAGAACAGAAACTTCAAATCTTGGCTTCTTGGATGTTTTTTCATTTTTCTCCTTCAAAGTATCTTTTTCTAATGTTGAATTAGCATCATATAATCTAGAACGATCAGCAACTACCTTTTTTGAGGAAGTTGAATGGACCTTACTATCTAAATTTTGTATACACGGCTCAATTTCACTATCAAGAATCTCACAATGAGTACCAGGACTGTAAGGTATTGATTTTTTTGGTTCATTGTCGAGATGAATTCTTTTTAAATCAGTCTTATCTAAACTATTGGATTTTGATACATTTGGATTAGAGTGGATTGGTGACAATTTTACAATGGGCTGCATATTAATTATCTCATCGTCCTGAAAAAAAAAAAAAATGACATGAAAAAATAATTTTGAAAGTTATTCGTTTCAAGTAGTTTAGAAGCAATGTTTATGCTGTAATTTATTTTCTGGTCTATCTTTAATGAAATCATTTCATTATATTAATTATTTTTCTTTCATTTTAATAACTTTAAATTATTGTTTGGAGAGGAAAAAAGAAACATATGAGTCCATCAGGATGTAATATCTAATGAATCAACTTTAAAATGACTTGCATCAAGCAACATTGTCTCATATTCTTAATTTGGATAGGGAAACATGATAAATGGCCATAATTTAAGTAGGCAGCTCCAAAAAATGCATCAATACTCATGTTTTACTAGAGTTATACTAGGTCTTATAGATACAATTAAATTCATGAAACCAACATTAACCCTTTAACAGCCACATTAAAATCAATGAGGGGTACCAAAACAAAACAATTTTTTTCTTAATCTTTAATAATTTGATATTCATGGAGCACCCTCAATGTAATACTAACACTCTAAAAAACAAAGAAAAAATTCATTATCAAGTAAATAATGATTTTTAATTTCAGATGGTTGATTATTTTTAATAAATTATTAAATAAAGCATTATTATTATTATTAAATTATTAAATATATTTAATAAAGCACTAAGGCCTGATTCAAACTTAGCCAACTGTAGTTTAAATGAAGTTGTGAATACTGTAATTGGAATAAAGAGTACACAATATATTGAGTACACTTGCCCTAATAAAGTAGCAGTTGAACATAGAACACAAAAATGTTGTCCTATTGTTTACCCAACAATACTCTTTTAATTTGAATCTTCTATAGTTTTTTTCAAATTTTATTATTTTTTTTTTTTTAGTTTACTAATTGTTTCAAATTTTCAATCAATAGAGGTTACTATTCACTTCCTTTTACCAGATAAAACCTAGCTATTTTAAAAATTATTCCGATGGAGGTGTAGTAGGTCCATATTCTCCATCTCTTCTCTGTTGCTTAATACACAAAACTTAAATGTTAATTTTTTTAGAAATTCAATATTAGTTTATAGTGAAGAAAAAATTTTTATTGTCAGATTAAGGGGTTTAAATAAAATTTCTTCAAGATTAATGAAAAGAAAAAGAAATTTTGGATTAACAGGGTTTCGGTTATGGCAGATCTCCATCTTACCACCGTATCTTTATGTATACACATGTCAAAAGCAAAGAATTATTTTTTCCTTCAAATGTACAATCATAAGCATTTTTTTTACTCCCTACCTGGTAATTTCTGACATAAGGGGGAAATCTTGTACACTATTAAGTTACTTCAATCTACTAGTGAACTAATTAACACAAAGAACTAAGTTACTCTTATGGTGAGAACATGATTTTAATACACCTCTGGATGTGGGTACTGACTTTTTCAAGACACTGAAGCCTCTATAATTACCAAAATTGTAGTTTGGGTTTATCTTAATTGTGCATTAAGGAAGGGAGAGAGGGAGGAAGGGGGGATATATATATATATAGAGAGAGAGAGAGAGAGAGAGAGAGAGAGAGAGAGAGAGAGAGCTCTTTTTCCAACATCTTAAAGAAGAAGAATATCATGACTAGTTAAGCCAAATCATACCTTATGATTTCTACTCACTTCACTAGCAAGAAAATGAAATTTAATCTTAACAGAGAGGTTTTGCAACCAAGAAATTCTCTGAACACAATTACTGAGAATCAGCTGAAGCACATGTGGCCAGATAACTTCCTTCCAAGAGCTTACTGCACCCCCTGTTATAAAACACCCACTTCACAGGGAATATTTCTATCAATAAGCTAAAATAAGGAAGTGTGTCAGCATCAATATGATATTAGTAACCTAACAGTTAGGTAAAATATATGTATATGTCGGTTTCAGCTAAATTTTCATTACCAGACAGCCAAGATGGTGTAAAAAAGAACAACCCATGTTAGTATCGGCAAGATGTCAATTAAAAATCATTTAAGCAATTAGATAAGTGTGAAATAGGCCAACTTAAATGAATAACACATTTACATAAACCAACTTGTAGTAGTTTAATTGGAAACATAGACAAAATGAATTGAAATATACAGTTAAAATCTTTAAACTCTCATTTACGCAAAATTTAAAATTTGGAGTTATGTTAGTGTTGCATCAAAGGTATGGTATGAATAAATTAAGCTGAATTTCATATTAAATTTTTCATTAAAAATAAAGGTTATCCACAACTGTCATTTGTATTTTACAATTTCAATTTCTCTAATTCAAGAACTTCTATAGACATCCACCATTTTTTATGAAAATATGGAGAAAGTTTTAAGACTTAAAAGTAGCATACATTTCAATAAACATTTATATATCATCTAAATATGCAGGCTGCTTAAGGATAACATTGCCTTCCACAGACCTGAAGACAGAATGTTATATCATAGGTTATTAGTTTGGTTTTTTTTTAGGTTCAACGTAAATGTAAACTGCATAATGGCCAATAAAATTTGAAATTCAGTACTTCATTAATAAATATCACTAATTCCATTTTTTATTTCAGTTAAAAAAAAATTAACTCAATAGAAAATACTAATTAAAATATTTTGATGTCTTTCTTTTACATTAAACCTACCAATTTTTTGAATAAGAAAATGGCACAATTTAAACTATCTGTAACCAATACGTGCATGCATCTGTTATTTTGTAATGTGTGTGTATATATACATTACACATACACACACATATATATGCATATATCAATCAATTAGTTTCAGTTAGCTAAACAAGAAATAAATACTATATTATACATTACTAATAGATTTTTAAATTAGTAAATAATTGTATTTTCAAGAAAACAACAATTTCATTCTGCTCAAAATAAATATAACTTACTATTTCGAAAAACTTACTAAATCTGAAAGTTACATATGAATCAGAAGTAAGATGATGAATAAAACCTATTCATACAATCTAAAACAGGTTCAGGTTCAGGTTGAGTGAATTAAAAAAAAAAAATCTACATACTTTGACCTCATGTCGCAAATTCTACATATTTTTCTATGTTATCAGTTGAACTGACAATCCTCACCCTCACAACATAGAACAAGGCAGATATAAAGCCATTAAGACATAACTCAAAAACATACAACAAATCAAAATTAAAATCACCATATTATGACAAAAGAAACTACCAAACATAACCATACACATTATACCATCACCTTAAAATAACAAGCAAGAATAAAATATAAATTAAAAGACAAACAATAGAAATCTATCAAAAAATGATTTCCCAAACTAAGAATAATAGATGCATTATTGTTTCATGCAGAAAGCTGTATTGTTATGAAGAAAAACAATACCTGAACTACGTTGCCAACATGCATGCATCCACCTATTGATCTTAAACCAAACAAACCTGTGATACAGGAGAAGAGACATCATGTCTTTTTATATCATTAGCACCAATTAATTTATGACTAGGTGTGTCCTTTATCAGAACAGATTCATTAACTTTATAGCTCTCCTCATTATTAAGAACATTATACTCTGAATTTTTGATAAACGTTTTCGAATTCACATGCAACTGCTTCAATTTGGAAACAGTCTCAGAATCAATTGTCAGTGATTGTCTGTCACTTACAATTTCCAGAAAATCTATTTTCATGTTCATATCAACCTTTACAGTTAAAGACTCTGCTTTTATTTTAAATTTTTCCTTTGGTTTCTTTAACTTTCCTTTTTTAGGAGTTGTAGGTTTTTCTATACACGATGTCCCACTTTTCTTATCTCCACTATGCCTAAGGCCTGAAACAAAATTATAAACTAAATTACTTGGTTCACATATAATAAATTAATAAATCAGATAACAATAAAGATAAACAGTAAATTAATAAAATATTAGGACAACTAAATACTAACACTTTAATTTTATTTAACAATATCAGTTTTTTATTTTGCAGTGATTCAAAAAACAAGATTATTATTGTGAAGAAATCATGGAGCATATATAAATATCACTCCTAGAAACATCCTTCACTTTAAGAATCTAACTCTCATTCATTTTTAGTAAATGTACAAAAAATTGTCTATGTCAGCTAGACCTAGATGAATCATATTTCTTAAGTCTTGCTTCAATTGAGATACCCAACCAACCAAAGTAGACGAGTAAACGTTACCCACATTCAAAATGAGACATCAAAGAGAGCATAGTATAAATACAGAAAAGTTTAGATGGTTCTTTTAAGAAATGATTGTGACTTCCCGTTTTTCCTTAACGGTAAAAAAAATGAACAGGGTTCACAGCTTCAAGTATTTGAGAGAGAAACTCAGAAAGGATAGCAAAATAAAAGAGGAAGGTTTCCATAGCAAGCAGCAAGCTGTTTTAGGCTTTCAGTAATGAGTTTGTTAGGAACAGTTAAATTTCCTGAGCAACAACATGACTAATTTTAAATTGCTCATACTCCTGTGTTAATCGTTGTAGGGAATTGGTACATATAACAATTTGCAGGGTAAAATAGAAAAGATAGGATACAAAATCAGGTAATTTCCTTAATAGTACACTACTCCTCAATTGTAAAAAAGGTCTCAGCTAAAGTGGTTCAGTACTGTATGATACATGGGTAAGGGAAGCCAGATTATCAGTAGGATGCAGACCCGTGCTATTTCTGAAATGATTAATTTGCTTAATATGTTAATTAAGTTCAACTAACCCAAAAAAAAATCCTAACCCCTACCCGAAAAAATAATCTTTGTTACGTTACCTATAAAAATTAATGCCAACACTTTATAGTTTAGGTAAAAAAAAAGTTGTATATTCCTGTTGTTTTATAGGTTTATAATATTTAACTTGGCCTTTTTTTATTTACTGCTTTAATTGAATATTTTTAGTTTGAAATTTTGGAATATACCCCCTTAAATCTTGTAAAAATTACCACTTTGTGTTTACAAAACGTATCCTCCGCAAATAAGGACCTTTGACTGTATATATTTTTCATATAAAAATATGTAAATATAAGATTATAATTTTAAAAAATTTTAATGGACAACACTAATCATACAAAATATTAAAAACTAAAATAAACTAAATAAAAAAATTAAACAATCAAAACAGAATAAACTTTTATTTTAACTGAATATGCTTAGCAAACCTACTGAAAATTATAAAGGATTACATCTCCAGTGGCCCCTTAAAACAAGGTATTAAAAATCCCATAAAAAAAAATAATAACAATAAAATAAACCTTTATCACTACAACCCATGATGAGAACTTGGTAAGTCCACACCAACAGTTGTGGAAAGAGGTGATTTGGTCAGTACCATACCAAACTGCCAGGTTTTCCCCCTAATTAGGGGTACTTTATACAGGCTTTGTGTGACTCAGGAGGGTTTCCTGTCCCAGGGTTCAATTCATAGTTGATATAACAGAATAAATAATTATCTGCTACACCCAGACTCCAACCCAGGCCTGGAAATACCTTATTCAATGAGCTACCTCACTCCTCAACAAAAATTTCATAGCTCTAAATTCTTTGTATGGAAAATCAGACAGCTATAAAAATTACAATGGTCACGGGCAGAAGGTTAAAGGTCAGTGATGAAGAGACCAAAGAACAACATGGATGGATAACATCTAGACCTTGTCAGTTTTGCCTAAAGCTAAGAAAAGCATGGCAATCCATTTGTCAAACCTCAATAATTTCTGGGAGAAAAGGATCTGATGGAGTAAGTCATATTAGGAATAATATATCCAAAAAACTACTATTATGATTTTATTATATCAAGAACCTATTATTCAGTATACACTTCCTGGTACAGTAAGTAATGCCCCATGGTTGCCATCTGCCTGCCAACCTTTTTTATATAAGGGTGATCTTTCATTGTTTAATAGTTTTACAATAGTTGTTTAGTGAATGTCTCATCATCTCTTTAGGAATACTTTCCACTCATCATCAAAACATAAATATAATTGATATAATAAATAAATACAATAGATATAAACTTACTAATGTGTTCAGCAAAAGCAGGCAATTTGTACTTCAGACCACAATAATTACACACCACCAGTTCAAACATTTCAGTTTTTGGACACAGCCCATATATTGCCATCTCTGTAACAAAGTGAGAATCAATGCTTAGATTGAAGCCTGTAAAGTATCAAGATACTAAGTGTAATAAAATGTTTAAATAACAAACAGAAAACAAGAAATGGTGAGAGAGAAAAAAGTAATCATCAATTTGTAAAACCTTTAGAGATAGTTTAATTATTTTCAACAGACTTAAAAATTCTTTACAACTTTCTTTAATAAACCTTTTAAATACGAGTCAAGAAGAGATAGAGGGCTCCTAAAATAGCGACCTTGGAGTGAGAGATGGACCTCTAGGATGGAATCCTACAATATAAAAATTGGCTCCCACAATCTTGTGTATTTAATCAAATTTTTTGTGCATTTATTAAGTTTTTATGGGTGATTATTTCAACCTTGTTACTTGTTACTCAGGTATACATTGTATAGAAGAAGTATAATTTATAATGATAATACAAGGCAAGTTGGAGTAGGTGCATATTTGGAGCAAATGCTTACATTCATGAGAATTTATGTCCAAGTTGTATGTTCATGGTTGGATGACCAACAGTACTGTAGAACATCGATAATCCAGATGTCAAAAATCCAAATCATTGATAATCAGTATTCAACACAAAAAAAAGGATACATATCTGCATAAATAATACCGTATGTAAGAGCCTGAAAAAAAGTATTAGTTTAGCAAGTAAATAGAGAGGTACAAAGATGAATCAAGGTCCCGAGATTCAAACATAGCAATTGACAACAATTCTGGACACCAGATTTTGAGTGACCAAGAAATAGCCAACATGATGTCTGAAAAAGATGGAGAAACAGTTGATTCAGATAAGGAAATTGAAGAGGAAGGGCCCATACGTTCATAGCCAATGCGGTTTTATGGCAGCTATTTTAGCCAACCCAACCAATAATAATAATTGCAAGTTGTGATATTATGCAATGATAGTTGGGTCAAACTTCATCTAGCTGGCTCTGGGGATTAAGCCCGAATATCTCGAATTAGACCATATCAAGATGTTGTCATAGGCTTCATATCTTCTTCTTCAACTTTTCTCTCTATCTCGACTCTACCACTAGCCATCAAGAATATTCATCACATTTTCCGAGTAACATTATTCTTTAATATATCAACTACAATGTACTTTTTCCATTATAAAATTTAAAAATAGAAAAGGAGGTAAAAGAAATCTATATATATACAGTGAAGTCTCAGTAATACGAATATGAGGGGGTACCAAAAATTCTTTGTATAAGTGAATATTTCGTGTAAGTGAATACGCTATACATATTATGTATGTATAATTTTGATAATTTTTTTCTCGTAATTAGTAGGTACATATACGTATGTTGTATGCAGTTGAAAGAAAAACAAAGTAAAGTGGAAAAAAAAAATTGTGTTATGTTTGTTTGTTCATGTTGTTTTTTGGCTGAATACATCATTCCTTCGCATTCTGTTAAGGTGTTAAATTCCTTCTCGCTAATTTCTTTCGCATATATAAAACGTTTTACAACTTCAAATGCTTCAAGAGCTTCTGCAAAAATGGAAGAGGCAAAGGATCTTCATCATCTGAATCGGAATCGTCCGAGCTTATTATTATACATTAAGGAGTAGAATATAAACATAAAGAGTCATTGGGACCGGATGTTATTTGCGGAAAACAGTTGTTTACTGTTTCGTTTTTCACGGTATTTTTCGTCCTTTGTCTTGTCATGGAAGAAAAAAAAATTCATAGAACTGAATAAAATTTACTAATATGTACATAAAGCGGGTCCAAACTTTCCTTCTTATAACTAAGCTTCATATAAATGGATAATTACATACACATAATTCAGGGGTTTTTGTAGGGGATTGAGAAATTCTTCGCATAACTGAATGTTTCATATATGTGAGACTTCACTGTATAATAATAATACAAAAAGAAAGAAAAACAAACATACTACATATTTAAAAAAATAAATTATAAACTGAACAAATAATGAAAAAAATGGTTGGGACGACTTAAGGAATACGCTACATCACGGTTTGTGATAAGTGACTCGGAATGAGCTTTAGAGTTGGGAAACCCATTTAGATGAATACAACTGAAGTTATACCACTATTGTTTGGCAGAAATAGGAATAACTTCCCTGGAATGCCATGAGATTGTACCAAGGTCTTACTATCTGAGTAGTAATGAAAAGAGGCAAAGAATTCTTCAATGAAAAGAGGCAAAGAGTTCTTCAATGAAAAGATGCAAAGAGACTGTCAACACAGTTTACCATCCCAGGAACCCATTTCTCTCCCGACTGTGAAAAAACGGATCACAGTCGCAGGAGCCCACTTCTCTCCAGACTGCAAAAGTGAATCACCATCTTTAAAGGGTAAATTAGTATCCTAAACCTTAGTTGATATAATGTTGGCATTATTGCTGATATGGTATTTGTTCTATAAAATGAAAAAAATTGCTAATCAGCTACTAATGGCTAATCCTAGGAAAAAAGAATATAGCATAAACAATATAAATTTCCTAAAAGCCAGTCTTAGAAGATCAAAAATTTTGGGGAAAAATCAAACTAAATTTAAAATGGTCTGTAATGAGGTGTAGACAGTTGACTGTAGATTACTGATTGGAGAAGATGGTCGGGGGAGGGGGGGTATGGTCAGCAAAAAAACAACATAAATAAACAAAAAAATATTTATTTATGCCGACGTTTCGACCTGATTTTCAGGTCTTCATCAGGGCTATAAAAACAAAAAGACAACAATCATCATTTAGAGAAAAAAAAGTTGATTAATAACTATGGACAAAGACAGTAGTAGACTGATTACATTATTATTTATATACATAAAAATGTGAGTAATAAATAAATGATACAGTGGATAAGAATGTTATATTGATGATTAACATTAAAAACCTTTTAGTTACATAGATGAGTATAAAGAATTAGTTAAATTAATAATGGAGCTTAAGAAAAAAAAAAAATATTGTAAAAGGAAAGAATAGGGGGTAAGAAGATATATATGGAGAAGGGGAATGAATTACTTTGTAAATAAGATTACAGGTGTTTTAATAAATTAATAATTTGGGAATAGGCTAGAGACAGGTTTTATTAGTCAGTTTTGTGATTAACTGGGGAAGACTCTAATTGTATAAAAATACTTTCGGATAGCAGTCGTTTATCATGGTTAGGAAAGGTGGCTAAAATGGAAGTATTATCAAAATCAAAAGAGTGGTTGAAAGATAAACTATGTTCAGATAATTTAGAAGCAGTGAAGTTACGGGAAGATACGGAATACTTGTGCTGGGTTATGCGGTCTTTGAGTAAATTTTAAGTATCACCAATATAAGATGCGTTACAATTAGGAGTAGAACAATCTTCCCGTAACTTCACTGCTTCTAAATTATCTGAACATAGTTTATCTTTCAACCACTCTTTTGATTTTGATAATACTTTCATTTTAGCCACTGTTCCTAACCATGGTAAACGACTGCTATCCGAAAGTATTTGTATACAATTAGAGTCTTCCCCAGTTAATCACAAATCTGACTAACAAAACCTGTCCCTAGCCTATTCCCAAATTATTAATTTATTAAAACACCTGTAATCTTATACACATATACAATTTTTTTTTTAAATTATCCGTTTTACATACCCACTACATATTTATACATTTTAATACTTTTGGCTCTCATAATTTTACATTTAAATCTTTTTATATGTTTTAAAAAAATCTCTTATTAACTATTTTATCTCAACGTTCTTTTTTGACCGTTAGATTTCTGTTTATCTAACGCCTTTGTCAACCTGCACTCTAACGACTATTCCTGCAATTTCAAACAGTTTAGCAGAAATCTCTGCCTACATCTGTAAGTTATTTTTCTCTCTTATCTTATACCTCTTATTTTATTCATTTCCTGTTCTCCATATTTCTTCTTATTTTTTATAACATTGTTTTTACATACTCCCCGCTAATATATCTGTTTTTTTTAGATATTCGTTTTTATATGCCCTTTATATATAGATACATTTTATTACTTTTTTGGAATCTCATTATTTTACATTTTACACCTTTTTATGTTGGTTTTTCTTTTCTTTTTTTTTTTACTCTCACATTGACTATTTTATCTCTGCGATCTTTTGACCGTTAGATTCCTGTTTATGTAAACGTCTTTTGCCAACCTGCACTCTAGTGGCTTTTCCTGCAATTTATAACAATATAGCCTTGATTCACTTCCTATAACCTTACTCTCCCATTTACATTATACTGTAAAAATTTATAGGTGCATTACAAAGGGAGCAGTAGACACACTAGACGATAAACTTGCAAGAGACAAACCAGCAGATGCCCAATAGTTTTGTTTATGAACTGGATTAATAAAGTTGCAGTAAATGTATTTGATCTGTGGGAAAATATTTACTCTGAATGGAAACAAGAGTACTTACAAAAATGGTGTTTGTTTCTGCTGACTTGTACAAACACAAGTAATGAGATATTTGTTGAACCAGCCATAACAAGAAGATTGAACAACCAATCAATCTTATTTCTAATTATTAGTCTAAAAAGAGTCTAGAAATAATGAAGAATGTCTTGGAAACCACTGAAGATAAGAACTGTGCTGTTAAGGAGATTGGCGTGGAAGAAACAAAAGATTCAGGTGTGCCCATACAACAAGAATGGAATAATAAATTAGGTTTTTTTTCCCTTTCTAAATATTTTAAAAATCCACTCCTTACAACCATTTTGCAATTTATTTTCACTAACAAGATAGAATGCTGATACTAGGAATAATAAAATAAGTAACACAAAAATTCTATTGGGGTCCTAAAAGGACCGCTGCAGTATTATGTGTTTACTTCAGACCGTAGTATTAAGAAGATTAAACTTCAGTTGGGACCAAATGCTTAAATCTTAACGGTTATTTCAAAAAAGTCTGTCCTTACAAATTGGTAGAATTACAAAGGTAACTTCATATTAAGAAACAATGTCTTAGACAAGAAGAATGCCAATGTTGTATTTTCAATCAACTAAAGTCATTTCCTCTTATTTCCAAAAATGGTTCTAATATTCATCAGTCTGGTATCTCATATCTACTGTCATAACCGTAAAGACAATCCAAATCTAAGACTACATGTTATTGTGCTTATCTTTAATGTGCAATTATAGATTTATTAGAACATGGAAATTGGATTATTGGGCAAATGTTTAAACATATCTCCTTGTCTCCCGCCAACCCCATAACATCAAAAAGATAATCTCAGAACTAAGTAAAGAGAAAAATTATAAATGATAAAATAGATACACAACAAAAAGTAACATGGATCATGAAGACTAACATTTTTTTTTATGGAAGTTAATACATTGATGTATTTACATGCAGTTAAATGTCCTATAGAAGGATATAGTATAAATGATTCAGCGTAGGAATGAAAATAAGAGTCAAAAAAGGAAACATCCATAGAAAAAAAAAAAAAAATGTACTTCATTCTGAAAGCATAAATTTCAGGAAGAATTCAATTAAAAAAATTCAAATCACATAACCAGAAAAAATAAATAAAAAATCAACTGCTAAAGAATGGGTCCGAAATTAATAATATGAGTGAAATATCCTCATCACATTTTATGGTTTCAAGTATGAAAATTTGAGAGATAAGAAATATTATGAAAGAATAGTCTTAATAACTTGACTACCAAACGGATTATGTCAAAATGGGCCCCAGGTGCTACTTTCTTTTTCTTACATTTTTATGTTCATTTTAGCTTTTTGTTTAGGAAAAAATATATTGAAAAATATGATGTAAGTCAATTTCAAGAGAAATTTTCATTTTTGTGGCAAAGTAAACGTCAAATATTTTATAGAAACATATTGTGTAATTATAAACAATATATTACACTAAACAAATATATTATAAAAAATAATTTAAACGAAAATCCATTTTATGCAAATAGAATCTATTATACAGTTATATACAAATCAATAAATAAAAAAGTCTATGAAATACAATAATTTTTAAAAAATCCGTTATATACAAATATAATGCCATATAAAATTATATACCAATCAATATATAAAAAATAATTTTTATTTTCAAAAAATGTTTTCATAAAATAAACCTCTCTATAAATAAAATGTTTGATTATGATGAATATTAAATAGTAACGCACATAAAAGTTGTGCTCACCAAGTCAAGTCTTAAGGATTTGCTGTTAGCTCTATAATATTGTCACATGTTACCTGGGCCAAGAAACAAACCACAAAGAACAGAAACAAAAACAATTTAATTTTATTGTAAAATAACAGAAATATTCAAAACACTTTAACTAACCAAGAGTACCTTTTTTTTATACAGTATCCAAAAACATTTTTTTTTAATTCATCGATAATTTTAATTATAATCGATCAACCAGATAATATCATTACACTGCCCCCTTCTTAAAACTGTTTAAATCTTTCTTATCAATATATTTCCTATGATGCAGAAAGGAATCTTGTTTTGATTAGTCTTTAGTTGCTAATACTTCTTACTTCATCATTATTATGATGCTCTCAATGTATTGAACTGATTAAGTCATTTTTATCAGCTCCAATACTTTTTTTTTTTTTTTCATCTTCTCATCTCTAATCTTCATCCCTTCTACTTCATTCTTTATGTCTGTTAATATACTTCTTCTCTTCTTCACGTTTTCATCTTCTATAAACCTTCTTCTATTTTTATCTTCATCATATCTACCATTTTTTCCTCTTTCTCTCCAGCTGTAATCTTTCCTGCGACAAGAGTTATCGCCTTTCCTTCTTTCTCTCCATCTGTAATCATCAGCATTTCTATCAACCGTCCTACTTCAATCATCATCTCTTTATCTATCCTTTCTATCTTTGTCCCAATCCCATTCTATTTTCCAGTAATAGTCTATTTAGCTAGAATGACTATCTACACTCCTAGAGTTTTCCTCATCCTTAGGCTTCTGAATATATTTTACTCCAAAACCTTTTTGTATACAGTGGAACCCCGTTATAACGACCTGTTTGGGACTTGGGGTGAGGTCGGTCCCATAAAAAGGTCGGATTAAGCGGAGTCTGTTACGCTGGGAAATTAGACTTACGTATGTTCAAGGGTGAATGAAAAATACATAAAAATTAGAATACAAAACCAATTTATCCGATGCAGGTTTTCTAAGTCTTTTTTCATTTGCTGGGTCATCTGACAACTATGAAACACTAAATGAAATTAGTTGATCCCGATTTTTTTTCCAGTCCTTCACAGTAGTAACGCCAACTCCTAAATCACTAGCTACTTTGATAGGTCGCTCACCCATTTCGATTTTTTTAAGGGCCTCAAGTTTTTCCGCGATAGTACAAGACTTTTTTTAGACATCGTATAACGCTTTGATGTTAACACTGTGGAAGATAAGATTGAACCGATTTTTCAAACAAGGAGCGAGAAGTGAATCATCTTTCCAGGAAAATAGTTACAAAGTACAGAGGAAACGTCGTATGCAAACAAGGGGTGTTTCTTCTCAGAAATAGTCGGGTTATGCGAGGAGCGATGTTTCAAAAGGTCGGACTATTGAGAGGGATTCTATCGAAAAAAGGGTCGGTTTATGCGAAGAGTCGGTTTATCGGGGGTCGTTATAACGGGGTTCCACTGTACTTTTCTTGACTACTTTGAAATCTTGATACTACATTTTCACCCCAGATTTTCAATCTCGATAATCTCAAGCTCTGATGTAGGTCCAAATCACGCACTCTGTCAGTAAAAATATCGACAGCCATGTTTTCCCTAACATCCTCTAGAAACATAACAAAAGTCAACTTCTCCAGTCAAGAAATATCCACTCTGACCAGCAGCATCGGTTTTCCTGGATTCTGCCTTCTCACGCTGAACCGTTCTTCATATACTTGCCTCAGATGAGAGCCACTCAATCTCTTTCCGAAGTAGTTGTGAAAATAGTTGAAGTCCTGACGTTTCTCACAGAAGTTGACATATACGCTCCGAATAATATCCAGAGTCTCCTCTCAAAATATAATGATTAGGGAAGTCGTTCCTTCCCTTGGCCATTTTAGATGCTAGTCGGGAATGCTGTCTTGAATTGCCACAGATTAGTTGCCCATGACGACTCTCCATCAGATGTTGAAGGCCTGATCCTAGCTGGGGCTCTAGAGGTGTCTTCTTCTATGTTGAGGGCATCCCTCTTTATTGTCAATCGTACATCCGTGTTACGTCCTCCGGTCTTAACCGGCTGTTCCAGGAAGTCAACTTCACCTTCGAGTCTTCCAATATAACACTCCACTCTGTACTCACCTTCATATCGTCTTTCTGTGGTCCTTACCTGATTTTTAACATTTGAGTCCAGACAGCTGGTTTTCCACATTTCCAACCTGTTTCCCTGAACTTCCTAAGTCCTTTTCAGTGTTCTCAAACTTGGTTGTCAGAATTTTTTTCATTTCATCCTGGCCAGATTTCATTACATCCATGGTTGATTACATTTCCCTAAGTACTAACAAAAGCTCTTCCATATTCACTGCCTGACCATGTGATAACTGTCCTTAACCTCTTTTTCTTCCAAGTAACTCTATACTTCACTTCCTACCTACAATAAAAAAAAATTGTTTTGTTTTATTTTTTTACCCAAAATCCTGCTTCTGACTCCAATTGTCGCGTGTTACCTGGGCCAAGAAACATACCTCAAAGGACAGAAACAAAAATAATTTTATTTGATTGCAAAATAACAAAAATATTCACAACGCTTTAACTTGAGTTACTTTATTTTTTTATCAAAAAACATCTGAATTTCAATTATAATCAATTGACGAGATAACATCATTACATTTTGTAAAAACATTATCAACTCGAACCAATGTTGCTATCATGAAGGTAGTGATGACATTACATGCTCATGAAGAGGGAACAAAGGAATGACTAAAGCAGGAGTAGGGAGAGCACTTTCCAGGTAAAAAAACCTGGGCCGTATGTGCTATGGCTCTGGCACACAAACGCGATTTCTTGTGCTGTATATACTACACCCCAGCAGTCAACATGTTAAGATAAATTTATACATTGAAAACTTACTCTAAACCTCTAGAAAAAAGTAGACTTTGGTCAAACCTGAACAATTAATTAGTGTATTTACTTCACAAAAAAAAAAAAAAAAAATACAAGACAGATTTATTCTGTATATTATACAAATACTATAATTAATCTTATACTTACCAGTTCTATTTAATTTTACACAGTGTGAATTCTCATTCTGCCAAGCCACTTCATCACCTATTGAAAAAAGAAATATTAGCCAGTCAAATGTACATGTGAGTAATCAATGTTGTAAAATTAACTCAGAATTATGTTGTCATAAAATAATAATAGTGAAATCAGAACTTAAAATTTGTTAATAATATAATCAATGTGAAATAAAATGTTTTAAAACAATCAATATCATCGAGTTAATGGTAAAAATGATCAACTATAAGTTTTTCCAACTTAATTTATTCTGTTTTTTATTATTCACCCAACAATATTGTTTTTGTACAGTATCCTCTTAATAGCTAAATAAAAATTTTGATGAGAAATAAAATGCGAACACTGATATCCATTTTTATTGGTTGATTTCGGGATAAAAATAAAGTTCTACATATAATCCAAAAAATAAATGTGGTGCTTATACTTCTTATTAGGAACTTGATAGTTGGAATTAACATGTTACGCAAGCTGATGACTACCTATTCTGGTAGTAGTCATGATAAAATGTTTAATTTAACAAAATAATGTTAAGTTAAAATAAAAGAAATAATGTGTTTCTGTATACAACTGACTAATTTCTTAGTCCATATTTGATACATATCTAGAATTATCAAATTTCTTTGGGAGGAATACAATTTTTTTCTTAAGATTCACTCATAGCACACAAGAAGTGGTCAACCAGCATATGCAATACATTCAATAAGTAGAAGAACAACACAGAAACATTTGGTGGAAACTAGAAACAATTAGTGGTATATTATATAAAACGCTTGTTTTATATAAAATATGAACAAAATGTTAACTGATAGTCTGATTCACTCCAAGATAATATTTCAATGAGTTCAAAATCTAGCATTTCAAATAGAGTTACTAGGTCTGCATTAATATTGCATTTCTTCTGAAATATTACTCATTGAATTATTAAAAAATTAAATACAATTATCATAATTCTTTAGAATGTAACTGTTTAGTTTTAAATTATACTTTCGTTTTCATCAATGCACAAATATCAAAGCTTTTAAATTATGAAGAAGATGGTTAGGGATGCAGTCAAAAGAAACAAAAAATAATTGTTAACTACTTTTGTTTCTTTTGACTGCACCCCTGACTCTCTTCTTCATAATTTGAAATAATACAGTCAATTATTTATATGAATAATATTAAAGCTTTTAATAATGAAGTTATATTGTTTAGGAAGATTGAGAGTTCACAGCACATGAAACAACTCAAAAATTGTACACTAAACTATTTTCAATAAATAAAATCAAATTTTTATTTTCAACAAAGCAAATGGAAAATATTTATTACTCATTTAAAATGGAAATTTTACTCATTTTGACTCGACTAATAAAAAAAATGAAGTATAAATGTTTTACCAATTGAAAGTAAGTTGAATTATACCATAATAATTGATTATTAAAAAAAAAAAATGCTGCAAGTTCATAAAAAAAAAAAAAAATGTATTTACAACATTGGGGGGAGTTTAAAATGGGCTGAGACAGAGATTTTTTTTTTAACACTGTTCTATACTACCACTTTACAAGTGCAAGTAGTTACAAGCCGTCATTTGTAGCTATAATCACTACAGCATTATTATCCAAATGTACAAAAAATATTTTATTGTTTATAATGAGGTGTAGATAGTTGACCGTAGATTAATGATTGGAGAAGTTTGTCAGGGGGTGCGGTCAGCAAAGAACAACATAAATAACATATTTATTTATTTTATCCCGACGTTTCGACCTGAGTTTCAGGTCAGAGGAGCAGTGACCTACAACTTCGGAAACCCAACCTCAACCCGAAGACTGAAGCCCAGGCTGCTGCAGAACATTCTGTAATAAATTCTATATTTATCAATTCTGTTATTGTCATTAATTCTATTTTTCTTCTCTTCGTCTTTTTTCAAATTAACTTTTTTTTTTGTTCTTTTTCCAATTATAGGGCAATTGTATGGTCTACAAATGTTGCTCTTAACTTTACCTTTCTCTCTTATTAAGGATTATTATTTTTATCTAATTTTTTTTTTTTATTTATAACATGAAGTTATAATAGATAGGGGTGTATTTTGTACTCCCCCCCCCCTCCACATAATCAATTGTTAAATAAAAATTTTAACTGTTATATCAACCATGTAAGACTCACCAGGCCGATCTGGTATTAAATAAATAAATAAAAACATTAATAGCACCGAAAAGATCAACAAATGTTCATATAAGACATGAAGTATGCTAATAAAAAACCACATATTCGTCAGAGTGCTTGACAAACATTTTAGAACTATTTTCATTGAGATATGAAATAAAGTTTTTGAGAAGGATTATGGGACCTGTGAGTAACAATGGTATATACAATGAAATATACAATACAATGGAGACTGGAAAAACTATGAACTAATAAATCTCTATAATGACCATGACATCGTATATTTAATAAAAACTGGATGTCTGAGATAGTCAAGACATATAGCACAAATGAATAATAATGAAGTCAACAAAATTCTCCTAGAAGAAAAGATTTTTGGGTGTAGAATAGTTGAAAGACCTTGCCTGTGCTGCATGGATTATGTGAATATGGATGTCCAGGAACTCGGAATCAGAAATTGGAGAGCAGCAGTACAAAATAGAGAGGATGGACAGCTCAGACTGTGAGAAGCCTTGACTTTTCATCAGTTGTACTGTCATAAACTAAGAAGAATGTTCTTAAACAATTTACAATATATTCTGACCATTATTTTAAATCTTTAAGTTATTAGGTTAACCTTTACTATCATTCTTCAATAATATATAATACAAAATTATATAAACAAATATTAATATTACTTTAATTTCATGATGACTCTACTAATTTTTTTTCATTTTTGAAGAAATGATCTAATTTCAATTTTTATGATTAAATTAAATTACTATTAATCTACATGCAATACTTATTTGTAATGTTTTAAATAAGATTCTACAGTTTTCAATCAAGTTTACAGAAAAATTTAGCAGATAAAACAAATACATGTACATAAAGATATCTATGGGCTTAATCTAAGTTCAATCTTGACTTCTGGCTAGAGAGCATTTTCAAAGTCTACAATAAAATTTAAATAACATAGATATAATGAGGTTTAAATAAAAATCAATTCAGTAATTAAAAGTACTAATGAATAATGGAAACATATCCAGTCAGAATGAAGATGAAACCCTCAGATAGGGTCAAGCGAAACATATCAGTTTCTGTTTGGTTAAAAAACAGTAATACGTAACCCATGGGAGTCTGCAGAGGACTGAGGCAGATACTGAACCATGTGGAGCCCTCCCTTACTCCTGACTGAGGATACAGGAGGTCATCCATGGAATATATTTGAAAAGTATGTAGCTTAATAATGCATTAGGATTCACTTTTATAGTGCATTATCCTGTTCAAACCTTCTAGATAACACACAGAAAGATAATTAATAATATTTCTAGGTTTTAACAATAATTCTTGATAAAAAATATGTTTTACTAGAAAAAATAGTAAAAGGAAAAAATAAATTGAAATAGACAATGAAATTGACGATAGTGGTCACACAATTCTCTAAAAGAAAACTCCAAAGAAAGTAAAAAACAGACAAGTAGATATTAATAAATCATATTAACAAAGAAAATTCTCTATATGCCAAGGAATACTGATGCATATTAGGAAGAGATGAATTAAGTAGATATTTTATTAAATAACAATACAATTTCCCAAATGATAATGATAAGAAGGGGGATAGTACATCCAAAATTGTAAACTATATGAATTAAACACTGCTACTTTCATTATAACCTGTAGGCAAAAAAGAAAAAGTCAATACACATGTTTATATTGCTAACTGTATCAGAAATTAAGAGTAAATGTAATACTATAAAGTCAAATTTCTGCTAATTGTTGTCATAGTAACATAAATACGATAGCGGTACTAAACATATTTTACTGCACAAGAGAAACAAGGATTGATAGCGAACTTCAGTAATAAATCAACAATAAATTTATATGGGTTTAAGCTAAATCTCCATGCCACATGGAGAAGTTTTATAACTTTTAAATAACCTTTTAAACTAAACATAAGGGCTTAAATAAATAAAATATATTTAATCCACATCAAATTGAATAATATCTAATCTAATAAATTAACTACCACTTAAATTCTTTAAATACCAATTATAATAAATAAATACCACAGATAGATTTAAACACCTTATCATTAAAATGTCATTAGAAGACCAGCTACCATTTAAAATAATCAAGAAAACAAATTTCTTACCTGCAATCATATTTTTACATATCTTCTTCCATGAAGACCAAGGTTGACCTTTTAACTGCTTAATATTATTTGACTCGGCCATAATTAAAATTTAGTAAACATTGTTTAAACCAATAGATAAGATGAATACTGAATTTTTTTGACAAGACTGACTTGAATAGAAATGAACGATATAAATTGACTTATAGATATTGTGGTAACACAAACACAACTTTCTTCAGGGTTAACCTAAATTCGCTATAATCAAGCATTTTTCAAGTTCATGGAATAGACAATAATAAAAGAAGAAAAGATTTCGAAGGTACGTTTCCTTGCTTGCTACAATTTGGACTACTGGATAAGAGCTATCATCCCAACAAAAAAAAAACAACGAAATACCACTAAAAACCCAGAAATTATATGGATCCAGTAGCTTATCATGTCATTTCTTAGCTAGCATTAACAAAACATCAATTACTAAGCAGCACTTTTACCAATTTCTAATGAAAAGACTTGAATTGAATTTAGTTACAAAATGACGGATTTTAAACTTCTACATCCTTGGATAGCTGATGGAAAAGTATTCAAGATGAGTGCCTAACAGTTCTTGTTGGTTTCAAACCAATTTAACTTTTATTTTAAGAAACATGCTTCACTCAAAACAAAAATTTCAATTAAAAATCTTATATTCGTGCATTTCCTCCCCCTAAAAACCATTCTTCCTCTACAAGTATTTTTTATGGATTCTTCATTGTCATGATAAAGGAAATGCTACACAAGCTTAACAAGAGGACCAATATTTAATTTTTCTAGTGAGTTTTCGGTGCTTCATTACCTGTAGTATTTGGAGTGGTGTGATCGTCAGTGGTCACCTTAAGATTAAAACTTTACAGTGAATATTTATCAGCAAGTTTCAGGAGTAATTTAATATCTCTCTCATGTTCATTCATATTTTCAGTGTTAGTAATGTATGCAGCAGGTAGGTTAAATATAGAATCGACGGGGAGAAACCTAAAGAGATTTTCAACCTAATGCTGGATATAATCAGTCTTCAGACACTTAGGGTAAAAGTTATGACAACTGAGAGCACTAGTCTCCTGATCCAGTGGGTAAGAAATACGATGGGAACCAGTCCTTAAAACAGGTCAAAGAAAGGAAAGGAAGGTGAAAGGATATTGAAGTTAGAACTCCAAAAAATACTTGTTGGCCAAGTAGAGACATCCAGGTAGACATCCATAGGGACTCAAAGGGTAATAGGTTCTTAATCTCCATGGGATCTTGTAAACATCCCATAGAAAATATTGATGGGGAGTGGTGTTTTAATAGTGAATTTATTTGGGCTCTGTGAATTAGATGTATTCATGATATATACAATGATTTGGTATTAATACAGTAACACAGTTTTATAAACATATATGTACATCCCATATACATACGAGATAATAAATAATAAATTAAATGTCACGACTTGCTGAGCGGCGAATGTCATCCAGGCGGCGTTGGCTCAGTTAGCAGGATTCTATGGCTTACGCTAAATCGTGCACACAACTGTAATATGTTACACCACTCCCCTATAATTGGCGGAGTAAGTAATTGAATCCTGGCTTGATTGAACTTCATGAGGGAGGTCTTCTTCATGTGAAATTTTGCTCACCTTAAAAATACCGATATACAGAGCTTATACTGCTGTGGTGAACGTCCACAGGACTGAGGACACCGATATGCAAGTCTGGAACTTTCCTTTTGCTTCAATAGATGTTGATGCTCAAAACATACTGATTAAAACCGGAAGATTTAAGAACTGTCGTTTCAAATGGACTTCGGCCGTTGGTTGGTGCTGCTACTCTAAGATGCTGTGGCGATTTCTGCTGCTCAAATTATGTGACCAAGAACTGTATTTTGTCTTTATTAGAGGATTCCTTCAGTCTCTTCGGGGCGTATTAAGTTGGCGGTTGCAGTGGTGGTTCTGTGTCACTCCAGATGGTGTTATAGGATTTTTAAAGAGTTGGCTATGCCATTGGTCGTTCCTGCCCTTTGGGCCTTTTCTTAGATCCAAATTTACTCCCAAATATCTTCATACCTAGTCGTTGTTGCCAGATCTTCCATAGTTATCTACTTATTCCATAGTTCCATACTTATCTTCTATAGTTTTCTTCCAACAAAAGCTTATGATCTATCCGAATAGATACATTAAAATATATTTCAACTTTTATATATGGCAATTAAATACAATATTTGTTTGCATAAGTGACAAATAATGTGACACTGAGAGGTAATGCCCTTGAAATCAGCTTGAATTGCGGTATACAATGATCGAGGTGGTTTTGTAACATCTGACTCCAATTGATTATTGTTAGGTACTCCTGACCAAAAGGCCTCGACAATGTGTGTTCAATATAGGTAAGCTATGTAGGCAGGAGGTGAATAGATAGGATGAGACTTAAGGGGTGACAGCCGTAATTTCTCTAAGGATGGTAACCTCGTCCGACCGGGTTTATTGTTAAATATTAATATAAAATATTAAATATGTTGATTTAATAAATAAAGTTAACCAAAAAGAATACTGAACCACAAAAAAGTAAGTTCTACCGGCCTTTATATCATTAGTAGAATCAATACCTCACCGATGGTGCTGAAACAGTACCTTCTAGGGACACCAAATAAGACAATCAGTATATTCTTCCAACTCATTTTTCGATATGAAGAGTCTTATTTCACGCTTGTTCCTACTAGTCACCTCTTTCTTTTACGTTCTATTCTTTGGTAGGACCCGGCGGCTAGCTACCCGCCGGGCCTACATTCCTCCTTCGGATCTTCAGAAATAGCACCCGGTAGAAGAGAGTTACCTTCCTACATGACCCGGCAACGGCTACTCTCCGGGCTTGCATACCTCCTTCGTACCTACAATAATAGTACCCGGTAGAACAAGGTTACCATACTTGGAGAAATTATGGCTGTCACCCCGTAAGTCTGATCCTATCTATTCACTTTCTAATCAACTACCTTACCTATATCGAACACGCATTGTCGAGACCTTCTGGTCATGTATAGGTTAGAGTTAGATATAACACAACCACCTCGACACTATTTATATGTTTATGTACAACATTATGAAATTATTTACATTTTACTGAATAAATGAACACAAGAAATGGCTAGAGAAAACAAGGTGGTGCTCCAAGGTGAAAGCAACTGAAGCTCTTCGTCTTGGTGGGAAGAGATAACGGTTTCGACGGCTGTAATAGTTACAGTCTAGACCAGCAGGTATCGTTAGACCATTTTCTGTGCGAGGCAGCTTTTCGAAAAATGAACTAAAAACTCTAGAAAAGGACGTTTGAGTCTCCTCCTCCACACCCTCCAGCAACTGAGCTCAACGGGAATTTATTAGTTAGTTCAGGGGATCTTCCCCTACTCATTCCTGATACTTTTGCTACTGCGGAATTTGACGCAGTAGAAAAAGTGATTTGACAGCATTAAAAGTTTATATATATTTTTGTCTGGAAGTGTTAAATCACAACAAATATTTGTCTAATGAATTATATCCTAAATCAGCTCTATCAATACAGCATTTTATATAAAATCATATTTGTGATGCTTAGGATTTTGCGTTTCGAAGTTTGAAGACAATCCGAACAGACCTTGGGCATAGAAAAATGCTGGGAGTTTTATCCTGAACTAGATGTCGTTCGAGCATGTGTTGTACATTAATCCTGAACTAGGCGCTTTTAAGTTCAGAATACATCGTTGAAACAAACCTTACATATTGTAAGTATTTTATTAATTAATTAAGTATTGTATTCTAAGCAAGTATAGGTAAGTAATATACACCACTTACCTATACTTGCTTAGATAAATGGTAAATAAAAAAATGTAGAATCAGCAATTCTCAAGTACAATCAGAGTTTTCATTCAAGGGAAGGATGGTGAATTTTATCCAGATCATATGTTGCTTGCCTCAGAACAAGAAATATCTGTTATTTTTCAACACTCACCCGAGTAATATTGATTGACGAAGAGGCGTCACAGATAACCGTGTTTTATGGAACGTAGTTGATCACTAGATAAACGTGTCTGTACTCCCTAACTGGAAATGTATACATTTTTAATAACACGAAAAAAATCCATGAAGCTCACTCTTGCGTGCTTCATTGTGAAAATGTCACTCTTTTACGATTTTTCATGGATTTTTTCCTTTTATTTAAAATGTTGACATTACCTGTTTTGCAGTACAAACTTACGTTTGTCTAATTTAAGTTTGTTTAATTAACCCACTTTAGCTGAATTAAAATTGCCGAAAACAAACTTTATTTGTGATTGAAAGTGCAACTGAAGAAACATTGTGAATTATAGTAAGGGAAGTATAAATTTTCGCCATGACAATCTGGGAACTAGGCGAACATAATTTGCTCATGAGTGCCATACTTAGAACTGATAAGTGGAAATAAGCAAACTTTTATATTGTCATGGTTCTTGTTCTACACTACAACCTCTTTGTCGTTATTTTGTATTTAACCATTTGTAATTCATATTTGTATTTACAACTGATGACAGATTTCAAACATAGCCTGTGAAATGACAGACGTTTACCAAGGTTGCTATAATTTTAATTATATGTTAGTTATTTTAGTGCGTTTGAATTTTCTTGATAATCCTTTGGTCTTAAACTTTAGTTTAAAACTAACTGTCTCTTCTTTCCCTTTTTAGTGTCTAATTGTTTGTTAATTTCAGCCTACAGTTCAAAAAGCTGAACTATAACACTATCTCCATTTAGGAATTATAATAATGTATTTTTTCCCCGTTCTTTTCCATACAAAAATGTAATTTTTCTCCTAAATGAAAAAATAAAAATGGAATTGAACAAGCCCCATATCAGGATTCAACCTTCAGGACCAGTATGTATTATAATCCATTTTTCAGTTGTTTTTTCCCCTTAGCTCTATTTTTGTAAGGAATACAGAAAAAAAACCGATACCATATTTTATCTTTAAGAAGTATAAAAAAAACCTGCACTCATTGTAAAGTAAGAAAACGAAGGGCACATTACTTCAAAGTATTCAACCTTGACCAAACATTTTATAAAGAGGTGATGTAAGCATTCAAGCTCAACACCTAGATATGTCTGTTAGCCTAATGAAGAGGTACCACTTTATCGAGGCTCTCTCTACCCTAGAGTTGTTCCATGGTTGATATAATAGAATAAATAAATTATCTGCACTTATTCCTTGGCCCATACGTTAAGAGTTCATTACCCTTCCAATTGGGTCACCTCAAAATCAGTACATGGTTAGTTATATTTTTTTTTTTATAATTATATATGTTTAGTTATTTTTTTATTTTTTTTAGTTTCAACACTACTTATCAGTCTCAACTGTTGTGAGGTTTTGGGAATTAATTAAATTCTTACAGTTCTTAGTTAAATTGTATAGTGTTCTCCATTCTCTCTATCTCATACTTTTTATGTAACTGAATATGTAATTTAACATTCAATTCTTGAGGTATTTTAATTCATCATCTTTAGCTGTTTATCTTATAGCAGTAGCGACCATATTTTACATACCTAATGTAAAATTAATCATTTCTACTTAATCAACTTAACCATTTATAATTAATCAACCTGCATGCTCAGATAAAAAACCTAATTTGTCTCAGAACATGAGATCATCTATTGATATCTTCAACAATTTGAAATTCCCAAAAGAGAGAAACTGACAGACTTCTAGTTTTGTACTGAGACTATGTGATAGATGATCGCTCTTTATTCTAATTATTATTTTTAAAGGAGGCAATGCCCTGACTAATAAATAGGATGGATTAAATTCAAATTGTTATAGATGGTAGCTCTCCAACAAAGCTGATTTGGCATAAATCTCCACGTGTGCACTCTCCCTGAGATGCTCTCACTAATTAGCTTACATGTTACTAAAAAAAAAAAAAAAAAAAAAAAAAACATATGTAGGATATATTGTTTTTTTATGACTCTTTTCATAAAGTCATATTTTCATGATTGTCCACCTGCCCTCTCCCATTACATATTGGTTGCTGCTTTTAGAGCTGTTACTGGTCATTATTACTGGGGTGCTCATTTTCATAGAATTGGGGTGAAAGATAATCCTTGGTCCTCGTTTTGCTTTAAGTCAGATATGACATCCCATCACCTATATGACTGACCTTGTCTCGATAACATAAGAAAAGGTTTCAATGACGGCAAGACCAAGTGAATTAGCTCCAAGTTTGCGACGTTTTATTGGACTGCCAGAACTCTTATGGCGGAAGAACCATGATCCTGCGGCATAAGGGAAAAATAAAGAATAAAAAATTATTACTTCACAAAGCAGTTCAGCACTTAGCAGTTTAGTTGGAAGTTTTAAGAATTTCTGATTAATTAATTATTTAAACTTCTAACGAAGTTAAACAGAAAATAAAATAATGTAATGTAAAGCTCTTTTTTTTTTCTGCATTGTGTTTTAACTTATTTATTCATTTTTATATTTTGTAAATTTATGAATTAGTTTTTTTAATTTATTTAATTTTTTTAAATTGTTCTAATGCTGTAATTGTTTTATTTCTGCTTTATTTATACATTGCTATTTATTGATAATTTCTGTTAATTTGCATAATTGATCAAATGTGTGTTGCGGATCACTGGATAAGAGAGGTATGAAGGAGGGAAATAGGGAGAATAGTATATTGAACAAATTGGTAAATTAGGTTTTGTGCAAGAAGAAGGAGTTAAACAAATTTTATATATATATATATAATTATTTGACGGGAAACAGCCCTTAAGGACTACGCAACTATGGCTCAGGTGCCTTTTCAATTTCTTCCTGTCTGCCCATCTCTGCTTGAGGACTTCACTGAACTTCTTCCTTTCTTCCGTCCAAGTCCTCCTAGATGAGAGTTTTTTACTGTCCTCCACAAAAACACACACACCCATATATATATATATTATGTAATAATTAAAATTATTTAAAATAAAATAAAAAGAATTTTAATAGTTTTTTAAACTAAATTCAAATATAAAAGATAATTTGGGTTCAAATTAAGAACTTTAATACTAAATAGATAATAGTATTTTATTTAAATTTTATAATATAAAAGACTCATAATTTCAGGGCGGGTTGCTAGGCAATCAGAAAACAGACACTTATAATAATTACACTTAATTAAATTAATATCTATTTTTATGTATAGCAAAACTAACCAAGTTCACAATCTTCTTTTGATGATTCTTGGTATCTTCTTTATTCTATCGTTATGTCCTATCGTCCAAAATGGCTTCCTACTCTTACTGGACAGAAATTGATGAGGACCTCCTCATCCCGGGAACATCATTTCTCCTGCGCGCCCAAACAACGAATGAACTCAAAACCAAAACCTGCCTCGATGTTCCATGTAAACATCGATTCTTGCACAACAGTTAGGGATTTTCGCAAATGATTTACTTTCTGAATATTATTCTTTAGCACTATTTCTTGACTTCTGTTTTTTCTTAAATTTACTGTATTTTCAATTATGATGGGAAGAGTTAAAATAGTTTTTAATATTGATATTTGAATCTGCTCAACATGGCCTCGATTCAACGGACTTGTTGACTGAAGAATACGTACCGCCATCTTGGTTTTGTTTTGAAT
>NW_027111002.1:24060-25952 GCF_000696795.3 Halyomorpha halys | reverse complement strand
CATATTTCTTATACCAATGTCTAAACATTGTGCCAGATGTCCTGGATCTCATGGTTGAGTTCCTGACAAGTTTCTGTTACCTTCACTTCTGTATGGTTATAAAGTTCAGCTGAGAGTCAGTGATGTCGTACTGGTTTGTTGTATTTTTGATAATGACTGTAGCTATTTTATATCTACAGGAACAATGTAGCTGCTATAAGGTAGAGAGGGGCTGCCTGAAGGACACGATTTTTTGATTATCCATGTGGAAGGTCATGTTCGACCAATTACTTGGGAAATTAGAAAAAGAGTTGTTCCTGGCAACAGCAAAATGTCTTAGCAGTCATTATCACAGCAATTAGTAGGGTCTAATTGGTGGTAGAAATGGAAAGGTGATTACCATATGAGAGGAGAATGGGTTTGTCTTGGTTATCTTTAAGATAGGGTGACCTGTATATTAAATACTTTGTTAAGAATAGGGAGTACATTTTGTAATCTCAGTTATCTGGAGCCTGAAGAGATGTGAAAGCTGCTTAGAAGACATTAATGAGAAAAGTGATTTCTATGATCTCAATTTTATATTATTATTTTTAAAAATAGTTTTTAGAGCTTAGTTTGAACCACTGCTACCCATGGAGAGTCAGAGGTTTAATACTGTAAGGAAGTACTGCTTCTTGAATAACTGTCGTAAAAGGAAGCGATTAGTTCATGATCATTCTCAACGGCCAGATTTTTCCCTAATTAAGGGTACCTACTTTATGAGGGTGGCTGGACCCCGGAGGGCTCTCCGACCCCATAGGATTGAACCGGAGCTTCATTAACAGAATAAATAATTATCTGCCACAGCCTGATTTGGACCTGAGTCCTTAAGTTAATGGCACAGTGTCATGCTCACTGAGCCACCCTGCTCCTCTAGTATTTTGTATCCTCTACTACAGCATTATATTTTTTAATAGTTATTAGTATTAGCTAACAATAAAAATAATAATAATGATAATGTTAAATCAATTTATATTCTTAGTGAATATCTTTACCTTCCATTATTGTGGTTAATAGGAACTTAGAAATTAGCAGAAAGTATTGAGCAGGGAATAGGCGGTGGGTAGCCAGTGGGAAAGGCCCAACGTTGTGGAAGTATTTGACCACTGTCTAATCTCGGTTATTGTTGAGGTAAGTCTAACAGATCTTGATAGGACACAAGGGGTTTCAGGAGAAGCTGCAGAAGCAAAAGAAGAACATCAATCACCAATGCCCTGCCTGTGGAGTTCCCAATACAGCATGCACTAAACATATCTCACCTTCCTATGTTCGAACATCAAGCTTGGTTAACCAGGAAAATGAGGGTATACTCCTTTGGTGAGGGTGGTTTTCCTATACTTATGGAGGAGGTGAATTAAACCTCCTTCATGGAGTAAGATAGAGGTAGAGAGAGTGCATGCATTTCGTCCTTGTTAGGGACCAACTGCTGGAGGAAGCTGAGAAGGAACCAAAACAAGGATGAATGCCACCAAAGGAGGAAGAGCAGAGTAGAAGGAGTAGCTGCAAGATGTGTAAGAACAGTAGATTCATGGTGCAGCCCCACCAGTATTCTACACCACAGAATTGATCTTGTTTAGTGTCACCCTAAATATACATGCTATCCTAAATGCTCGTAAACAAGAGTATAAATAAGTTTTTATTAGTAGCAGTGTCACACACAAATCCCATGTGTAATGCATTGCTGCTGCCAAGACCCTGCATGCCAGGATTGGCCTGGTAAGCAGGGGAAAGGGGGTGTAGGGAGTTTCTTTCTTTATACTGTATGTTATTGGCACTGGTTAAAAAAAAAAAATCTATTTTCGTTGGCATATCCCACAGTTTGTTGTTCATCAAACTCCATTTATTACTACTATTCCTTTTTACATTGCTGGTGG